>NW_026942188.1:1637625-1693943 GCF_024139115.2 Armigeres subalbatus
CTATACGTATTGCTAAAATCAGAATGAATTCCTGGGGAATTCAGAATGAATTCTGGGGAATTCAGAATGAATTCTGGGGATTTCAGAATGAATTCTGGGGACAGAATGACCTGGGGACTAGAATGAATTCCTGGGGCAATTCAGAATAAATTCCTGGGGAATTCAGAATGAATTCTGGGAATTCAGAATGAATTTCGAGGAATCTAGAATGAATTCTGGGAATTCAGAATGAATTCATGGGAATTCAGAAGAATTCCTGGGGAATCTAGAATGAACCCTGGGATATTCAGAATGAATTCCAGGGGAATTCAGAATGAATTCTGTGGGAATTCAGAATGAATTCCTGAATTCAGAATGAATTCCTGGGAATTCAGAATGAATTCCTGGGAATTCAGAATTCCGGGGAATCAGAATGAATTGGGAATTCAGAATGAATTCCTGGGGAATTCAGAATGAATTCAGAATTCAGACGAATTCTGGGGAATTCAGAATGAATTTGGGATCAGAATGAATTCTGGGAATTAGAATGACCTGGGGAATTCAGAATGAATTTCTGGGGAATTCAGAATGACCTGGGGAATTCAGAATGAATCCCTGGAGGAAATCAAATGATTCCTGAGGAATTCAGAATGAATTCTGGGGAATTAGAATTCTGGGGAATTCAGAATGAATTCATGGGAGAATTCAGAATGAATTCAGGGGAATTCTAAATGAATTCCTGAGGAAATCGCAGTATGATATATCGTGGGGAATTCAGAATGAATTCCTGGATGAGTTCAGATTCAATTACTGGGGAATTCAGAATGAATGCCTGGAGTAATCAAGAATGAATTCCTGGTGGATAGAAGAATTCCGGTGGAATTTAGAAAGAATTCCTGGTAAATAGAATGATTTTCGGAAAACAGAATGAATTTGGGGAAATTCAGATTGGATTCTGTGGGATCTAGAATGAATGTTGGTGAAATGCTAAATGAGTTCCTGGGTAATTCAGAATGAATTTCAGGGGAATTCAGAATGAATTCCTGAGAATTTAGAATAAATTTTGGGCGAATGCAGAATGAATTCTGGGGAAATTCAGGATGAATTTTAAAATTCTTCTGGAGCTCCTCAGGATTCCTTTTTGGAGTTTCTTCAAAATTCTTCTTGGGGCTCTCCAGAAATTACACTTATACCTGCTCCTGTTGTTCTACCAAATATTCCTCCTTTGATTTTTCAGGAGCTTTTCACGGTTTCCTTGTGAAGTTCATTCAAAATATTTTCTTGGACTTCCTTCAAAATTCTACCTCGGGTTTTCAAATTCTTATTCTAGGAATTCTTGACAACTCACGTCGGTTACAACTTTTAGTGACAAATGAGAAAAAAATCATTCGGCAGCGATATTTGAAATTTGGAAAATTCAGGTTGGATTTAGGAGGAATTTCTGATGGAACCAAAGCAGAGTATTGGAGAAGTTCTAGTATGATTTTCTGAAGGAACTCTTAAAACATCTAGTGGAGTTGCTGTAGGAACTCCAGAAAGAATATCTGGTGGAATTTGAGAAAGAATTCTTAAAATAATGACACCTTAGTGGAAGAACTAGTGGAATTGTGCAGGAACTGCAGGGGAAATTGGTATGGGCTTTTCAGAGGAATTTCTAGCTGAGATATTCGTGGAGGAACACAGAAGAAATTTTGTAAATTCTCTAAGATCTTTATGTATAGCTCTTTCTGGTATTCTGGAGTTGAACTCCAGTAAGAATTCAAGAACTCAGGAGTAATTTCTGTGGATTCTCCTGAATGGAATCCTAGAGGATCTCCACGATGGGTTTCTGAAGAACTCTAGAAGGTATTCAACAAGGGTTGCTGAATTCCCAAATTCCTAAACCCTAAACTCACAAATTCCTTAATTCCAAAATTCCTGAATTCCTAAATTCTAAAATTCCTGAATCCCTAATTTAATAAATTGCTACATTCAAATTTCTAAATTTCTAAAATCGTGAATTCTCAAGTTTCTAGATTTATGAATTCCTATATTCTTAAATCTCTAAGTTCCTTAGTTCCTAAATTCGTCGCCGCCCACAACCAGGACGCTTGGCAAAAAGATTCACGCTTCGATTGTGTGCCTTTCATTCATGTTCGTACCCTAGCGAACGGTTTTCAATCTGTTGATTTTCAAATAATAACCATCATATAAATAAATCAATATGAATCTCTAAAATCATGAATTAAATTCCTAAATTCCAAAATGTCATATTTCGTCATTACTCTACTAGTTCAGATTGCGGTTTTCAGCTCGGCTAGCGCACTTGCCGCGATCCAACTTCGTTTCCCCAGTGACCATAATCTTATCAACTGCACAAATCATCCACATTCTAATCCCGTTTGCTCGGTATAAGAAAATTATTTATTTTTCTTGCTCATTTTCGCAAACTGGATTTTAGAAACACAGTTAAAACTAACTAACTATTGATGAAACATAATGTTAATTTTCATTTAGTATAAAATGTTTGATGGTTTCAATTCGAACGGCTGTCATCAGCAGTGCGGTACGACTTGCAAGCAACATATTGCGACTTGTAAGTGTTGCAAAAAGCGTGGAACGGAACATTCTGGCTGGTTCTTAGCGGCCAATGTACGGATTTGCAATCTGTAGTCTCCTGATATCCTGATATCCTACACCTGAGATATATCGGGGCAAAGTTGCGTTCCACGCTTTTGCAGGGGTTGGTACTTTGAGTGTTAAAACAAACTATGTATGGAATGCAAAATTGCAATAATATCAAGCATTATCTGGTTGGGCGTGTTTCTTAATTACTTCTTCTTTGTTGGCATTACATCCCCACACTGGGACAGAGCCGCCTCGCAGCTTAGTGTTCATTAAGCACTTCCACAGTTATTAACTGCGAGGCCAAGTTACCATTTTGCATTCGTATATCAAGAGGCTAACATGATGAACTTTTATGCAGGGTCGAGACATTCAATCCGAAAATTGTTCAGACGCACTGGAATCGAACCCAGCCACCCTCAGCATGGTCTTGCTTTGAGCCGCGCATCTACGCACGGCTAAGGAGGGCCCTTCTTAATTACGTAGCGTACATTATTGAAGTACAGCCCAAGGCTAGGAGACTTCAACTGACATCATTAGGGTACTCCAGATAAGGGTGCCAACTGGTAGATAATTTGATTATAAAACGGTGCTCGATGCGACAGGAATGGAACAAAGTCCCAGTTTTGTAATCCATACACGTAGAATGGTTTATTTAAAGCCGTATGGCGCAGATTAGTCCGTATAGAGATAAATTTGTTTGAATGTTAGCCTCAAGACTGATAACATAACAATCTCAACGAAAAGACCACAAAAACCAGAAGAGACCACCGTGAAAGTGACTATGTGCACAAACTATGTGCCTTCAAAGAACGCCAGAACAGTCCTTCTCTACTGAGCTCTGCACTCTAAGCAGAGCTGTTGCGAGGTCCACGATGAAGAAAACAATTTGTGCAGGACCAATCAAGTTTCTACCCGAGCAGGAGAAATTGACTCAATAATACCTAATTCTGTTATTGATACCATCACTCTGTTATGAACTCTTACAACATTTGAAAAAGTAACAGCAAAATTTTCCTGATTCTTCGTCTCATAAAGCTCTATAGTGGACGAAGAATCAGAAGAATAAATTTGTGGTTTGCCTTTTCAAACGTTATCTAGAACTACCTTGATAAGAGGTTAAATACCAAAGGAGTAATACCAATAATTAATATGCAAATTACTCATAACTAACTCTGTTATTTAAACCCAGATTAATCCACCCTCGTTGGTGGTGCCTTTCTACAGTTAGTTAAGACACCAACCTTATATGGGGTTATATGGTCCGATGTACCATTTTCTTCATAACTATTAAACGCAATGACCGATCGTTATAAAATTCAATAGTGATCAACGAGGTTTTGTCCCCTGTCGAATGAAATATGTTGCGAGAAAATCGGTTAAGGATTACTATACGAAAAGTTGTCTAATGTTTTTTATAGCTTTTGTGCACACACATACACACACAACGCTTATCGGGTCGCAACGCTGGGGCAACGCTTATCGGGTCGTAACAGCGAGGATCAGGGGTCCAGCGACGCCAGCGGCAATGTGTCCTGACAAGCTGAAGATCATCCTCGAGTAACACACATGTTGTAGAGCAGTTACAGTAACACAAATGTAACCAAATTTGGTCACATTTGAGTTGCTGCAACCTGATCAGCGTGAGTTGTGCTACTAGGGTCGTTGACGGTCTCTTCCCGCAGCATGATTCTACGATGTGGCCGCCTACACCGTACGCAGATGAAGACGGAGTAACCATTGCAGGTATGCAAGTCTCCAACGACGAGCTGTCATCAGTGGCGAAAGGTCTGAAGATGAAGAAAGCTCCGGGTCCGGATGGACTTCCAAACGTGGCTTTAAAAACTGCGATACTGGCGTTTCCAGATTTGTTCAGGATGGTGCTGCAGAAATGCCTAGCAGATGGTAACTTTCCGGATAGGTGGAAGATCCAGAAACTAGTGCTGCTGCCGAAACCAGGGAAACCGCCGGGGAATCCAGCATCGTATAGGCCCATATGCCTGCTGGATACACTGGGGAAGCTTCTGGAAAGGATTATCCATAATCTGCTGACACTGTTCACTGAGGGCGAAACCGGCTTATCGAAGAAGCAGTTCGGATTCCGAAAAGGCAGATCGACGGTAAATGCAATCAGGACGGTCATTGGAGTTTCAGTGAGAGCGGCCAAGAAGAAGAGGCGCGGCAATCGATTCTGCGCTGTAGTAACGATTGACGTCAAAAACGCTTTTAACAGTGCCAGCTGGGAGGCCATCGCCGCAGCGCTGCATGGCATGCGGGTTCCTGACTACTTGTGTAGAATCCTTGAAAGTTACTTTCAGAACCGGATCCTGGTTTACGAAACGAATTCGGGCAGAAGTCGATTAGGGTTACGGCGGGTGTTCCGCAAGGTTTCATACTAGGCCCAACGCTGTGGAACATTATGTACAACGGAGTTCTAAAACTGAAGTTGCCCAAAGGCGTGAAGATCCTTGGATTCGCGGACGATGTCGTCCTTACAATAACCGGAGAGTCGTTGGAAGAAGTAGAAATGCTGGTGGCGGAAACGACCGACGGAGTTGAAAACTGGATGAACGGAGTCAAGCTGCAGCTAGCTCACCACAAAACAGAAGTGATGCTGGTTCGCAATTGCCGAGAGATCCAGCGGATCCAGATTACCGTAGGAGGGCACAACATACCGTCCGTGCGGGCTTTGAGGCATCTAGGAGTGATGATCGACGACCGGTTGAATTTCAACACCCATGTGGACTATTCCTGCGAAAAGGCGGCTAAAATGGTCAGTGCGTTTGCAAGGATAATGCCGAACGTGGGTGGTCCTAAAAGCAGCAGTAGACGTCTTCTGGCAGCAGTATCATCCTCGATACTGAGGTACGGAGCTCCAGCATGGGGAGCTGCGCTCTAGACGAAACGTAACCGCAGAAAGTTGAACAGCGTGTTTCGCCTAATGGCCGTTCGAGTCGCGAGTGCGTACCGAACCATTTACTCGGAGGCAGTTTGCGTTATCGCAGGGATGATTCCAATCTGCATAACCCTAGCCGAGGATGTCGAGTGTTACCAACGGAGAGATACCAAAAATGTGAGGAAGACGGTGAAACTGGACTCTATGGTGAAGTGGCAGCAGCAGTGGGACAATCTGGATAATGGAAGGTGGACCCATCGGCCCATCTCCAATGTGTCGACGTGGGTGTATAGGGAGCATGGTGAGGTGAACTTTTACCTTACACAGTTCCTGTCCGGATACGGTTGTTTCCGCCAATATTTGCACCGATGTGGCCATGCGTCATCGCCATTCTGCCTGGCGTGTATTAACGTAGAGGAGACTCCAGAGCACGCGATACTCGACTGCCCGAGGTTTGCGGAGGCACGTAGAAGAATGCCTGCCATAAGGGCGGACAACATTTCAGAGCGAATGTGTCGCGATGAAGGTACGTTGAATGCGGTAACCAGAGTCGTGACGCAAATACTGTCAGAGTTGCAGCGTCGATGGAGAAGGGACCAGCAGGTAAGCGTCGGTTTGGAGGGAAGTCCAGCACAGTGAGCAGTGTTTGTTCTCGTGTCGTCGGGGCGCCAGCGAACAGGAAGTCTTCTGCCAACCGGAATCGTCGGATCGACCTCGGCACTCGAAACTTTAACCTGTTGAAGAAAGAAGAAAGAAGAAGGAAGTGTAGGGCACCACCAGTGCGGACGTCATCCACCACCGGAACTGTCGGACCACCTCTGCAACCCGAAGACGAAGTAGGCGTAATGCGTGAAAGTGTCTCCTGCGATAGCCGCCGGTAGTCGGGGCACCATCAGTGCGGAAGTTTCATTCATGAGCACAGCCCCTCCCCCCACCCGGGTCATCCCGGCGGCCCATTTTTAGCAGGTCGGGAGGAGCCCATCCCTGTTCGCCTTCGAGCATAGTGTGGATGCTCGAGGAGTCTGTCGCGCAGATTTTCCAAAGCCTTAAACCCTTGTAAAAAAACACATACACACATACACACACACACACACACACACACACACACACACACACACACACACACACACACACACGGACAGCCAGACATGTGCTTCGTCGACTTGAGTCGATTGGTATATAATACTATGGGTCTCAGAGGCTTCTATAAAAAGTTCGTTTTTGGAGTGAAATGATAGCCTTTCGGTACAACTTAGTTGTACGAGAAAGGCAAAAACGATAATGATAGAGTTTGTATGAACTGCTTTGATGCTCGATAGAAATTGAATCAACTTCCTGAAAGCGATTTTGATACAATAATAGCATACCATAGTATAGGACCTTTCACAAATCGTGGATGAAGTTACAGAGAAAAATATATCCACGGTTATTGTAAATTCTGCCACAATTTACAATTAAGCGGATCCCATTTTCCCCACACAACTGACCACGTCCTTACAAGTGTTTTATTTTATAGTAGTCCTATCATCCGCTTAAGAAAGCGCTCGGAATTCTGACACAATAGTTTTGTCCCAAAATATGAATGGTTATTCTAAATCAAATAACATGCTCTAAATTAATTACTCATTGATCGACACATCAAATCATACAACAACTCGCTTAATGTCTTAATGGCCAAACATAATTCGAAAAAAAAACGTCAGTGTCCAACTATAGAATTATTCGAAAAATTGCATTCTGTTAAATGGTTTTCGTTCAAATGACTATTCCCCACGAGCCAAATGTTTAAGGCTAAAAGGAAAGAAAAAGTTTCCCTCATATATCTGTTCTACGAATCAGTGCTTCGACCGCAACCGAAACCAATATGTGCGGATGCTGACTCGTTTCCATACCGTCTTCGTTTCCACAAGCACTCGTAAGTAGAGTTGACACATTAGCCAGTAGCAGGTTTTAAACGCTTCTGTTGGAAATAATTAGGCTCTTGTGGCTAATTGCTTATCGCGAAACAAACGGTCGCTTTGCATAGAGAAGGAAGGCTACAAATGAACGTTGGTAGCCCGTATACACATTCAGCGAGATAGTTCCGGGATTGTTTCACGTAATCAGTTACATCGCTGGTAATCTGAAACGAAGCGTGGGTATTACCTTATCCGAGTGGCCCGACCGGAGGACATTTTCGCAATCGAATGCAATGCGTGGCACTGGTAGAGGACAAATCGATTGAATAATTCATGAAATTATCATTCATTTGTGCACAATTAAGAGCAATGGAGCTTAAGTAAATTGACGGTTTTGTGCGTGATCAAATCGTGAGGACAATGGATAATTACAGCGGTTTACAAAATAAATTATTAAAAAATGCCGTTCTTGACCTATGTTTAAATGCTTTCTTACTTAGTGTTTGAAAGTAAATGTATATAACGTGTGATGTTGTAATCACTTTGGTACACGATGAAGTGAGAATTGTGAAATGAGATCTCAAATATTTTTAAATTATTATGGTGGAATGATGGGGAAGCTAGGACAATGTGCCCCAGCTTCAGAAATGCTGCTATAGTCTTTCAATTTGATACATTTTTCACCTCAGTTAATAGGCAATATGCCTTTGTTAAGATTCCCCAACAAGTCTGACATATTTGGAATGCTTTCAGGTCACACTATTTATGGTTAAACTTAGATGTAAGGATCAGTTTACCGAGTTCATGAACGCTGCGCACTAGTGTCTCCGATTATCTCTTCGTCGCAAGGCAAATGCAGCATAACACAGTTCCCAGTCATCAACAGCAGCATTGACCAATTCATGTCTCCGCCAACACTCGCCCCAGTTGATTGACAACGTGCCGTACACTATCATTTGGAGAACCAGTTCCTCCATTCGATTGCCAGCCCCCGATCTGCTGTGACGTTTTGAGTGCGTGCTTGTGTGAATGTGACGTGCGGGAATCACTTTTAATCAACGGTTATTAGTTGGCGGGTTTGCGCGCTAAAATGCGCTAGCACCGTCACTTTAAACTACCCGGACAAGATTGGCGTGACACGATCCGGAGAGTGGGATGCTGGTCGATGGGATGATAATTGTTAATTTTTGGATGGTCAGCGAGTGGTCAGACTCAGAAGGATGTTTACTCAGACAAATGTGGGAAGTTTCATGTTCGTAGGTAGTTGGAAATCAAATGTCTAATTATGGTAGAAAATAGAGTTTCCAACCAGGTCAAATTCATACTGATGATTTAAATGAGAACATATATGAAATTATAGAAAGTCACTATTTGGATTCTTTTTCAACCGTAGAGAGATGAATGAATGAAAATAGAATAATAATTGTCCTGGAATAGTTTGGATGTTCTCTTGGCCTTACTTGTTAAAGACCTTGTAGCGACTGGAAGAAAACAAATAAAGTCAGTCCAAAAAGTAAAAACTTAAGCCATGATACCAACTACCACATGAATAAATACGATTTAAACAATATTGTTTTTGCATGGTTATCCTCCTTTCATTAGCACACGCCACTGCAATCAACAATGTTGCCAACACAGGTTGAAACACTTGGCTCGTCCAATTTTACCAGCAATTCCACAACCGTATTGCATGTACTCATCAGGAATAATAGCTCCAGTTATATTCCTAATTTCCTCCGCCCATTTGATCAAAATCTCATCATTCGACCCCCATCCAGCCCAACTTCGTCCTTTTTCGTTCGTCGCCGTTAGCGAATACTGTCCAAACGCGAAACCATTCAACTTTTCAACATGCTCTCCATTTCCCAACAAGTGACAGATAGCTCCTCCACTAGCTTCCCGTACTCGGCCGCTTCAGCTGTGTATAGGTACTTCCGTGACAGAACGAGGTTAACCTTTTAATTTATCATAATTCCCTTCAGCTGCTAAATGCTTCCGCGTCAAAAGTTGTTTTGGTGTTTGTTTGATATTGCGCTGTTTAGGGTTACCATGCCAGAAAAGTTTTTTCTGTTTGGGTTGGGGTAATTTGTTTTACTTCGAGATATTGCTTGTTAAAAATAATCATTTCAATTTCAGAATTGATAATGACTTAAATGAAAATTCCTCCTAAAAAAATAGAAAAGCCATAAAAAGTTGGGAAATTACCAATAAAGAAATCAGAGAATGAGCAGTAAATTAACATAAAATTTTCACAAACAATTAAGAATTTTCTACAAAACTAGCACTTTTAACAAAAAAAAAATGCAAGTGTGAAAAAAAAATTGAAATTTTTTTAATGTTTGATGGTTTTTTTGTGTGAAAAAAATGTAATTGCCTATTGATTTATTCACGGAATTTTTAAAAACAAATTGACTTCACAAAATTGATTTCTTTATGGAAAATTCTTCTTTCATATAATTGCAATTTTGCTACAAAAAACGGGCAATGGGTAATGTTCTTAACATATTCTCGAGTAGACGTAGGACTTGTATAAATGTAACGTATTTACATTTAACCATTTAACTTGAAACTTATGGATCTATGGAGTTTGATCATGTACGTGTCGTTTAGTACCAAGCACAACTTAACATATGGTCAGTCATATGCCATGACTCGTACCCATCCCGGGATCATGTGGATTATGAAACCAATCACTTTTCGTGGATGAGCAGACCAAATCTCTCTAATTTTATTCTTCTTCGTCCACCACCGCTGCCCTGCCCTCAGCCATCATCGGCCTCTAGCCGTGAACTCCGAGCGATGCGATGGGCGATTGCATCCATAGCAACCGACACCACTGCATCCGACCATCGTCAAGCACAGAATGACAAAAAATGCGCCCACTTCTTTCATGCATATTCGCAGACCCACCGGCAGTTCTACCGCTGGCGACTGCATGCTGTGTCGAACGAACAAAACGAAAAATGCGCGAGCAAAAAGCACGTCAGTACGCGCTGCTGTCACCAATTGTAATGACTCGCACACGGCAGGCACTGCTTCTTTTATACACAAAGAAAATCTTGCAGTGGACCCGAAGGCCCGTGACATACCGCATTCTGATGCCCGTGTTAGGAATGGACGGGATTGGTTACATATGAAATTTTTGAAATTTCTAGATTCAGATCAATGATTCATGATTTTGATTCTATTGGAACTGTGGCCGTAAAAACCATCTCAACCATGTCGTTTAAGCAGCTGCGAAGGTTTTAGAGGGGTTCGTAACTATGCAAATTTCGTTAGTTTGTAGTGTCGAGGCTGCTGCTGTCGTTAAATCTGACTTCAGCTTCAATACTTTGCTACAAATTTACCGAATGATGAAGCTATGCAGGTGTACGTTATGGACGTGGCAACTTTCGGCTCAACGTGTTCGCCAAGTTCAGCGCAGAGAATCGTAGTGTGCGCTGTAAAAGAAGGACGTGAAATTTGACCGCTCTGTCATAATAGAAAAACTTTTTATCAAAATCTTTTAGTTAAATAGTTGAAGTGGAAATTTTTTCTTCAAGATGCTGTGTGTGCTATACTTAACCTGTGATTGTTGCCTGCGTAAAAATCCAGATCCAACTGCCGCCAAAGAATGCTGACCAGATGGGCGATGTCAAAGGACCTAAGGACTATTTCAAAGCTTAAATCAAGAACTTTCTAGTAGTTGACGATGCGCTGATATTCCGTAAGAATTTTCCATGTTATACTTTTTATCTACCATATATATGGGAATCTATAATCTGTACAGCTTTTGAAATGAGGGTGAGGTAAATGCTTCCATATTAATAACAGCCCGTATATTATTTTTGAGCGTCTTAGGGGAAATTTTACACAATTATAACATTTTTTTCTTCCATTTAATTTCACTATGATGTATTGATATGTTGATTAAAAAATGTGCTGTTTCTACTTGTTTGTGCAACATGTCAATAGAGCAAAACAATAAATCTTCCTATACTACCGTGTAAGATGCTCAATCCATTGTCGTCAAGCGCTAGATTAAAATAGACCACTACAATCGGTCAAAATTGACGTTTAGAATCTCGTCTTATACCTGGATCCAATCAAGAATATTATTTTTCGCGTTTGAGTGTTTGAATAAATGTAAATGCGCAGCCGTATTTGTAACATTTTTAAACGGTTTATATCATGAGTCAGTTTGTATCGGTGAAAAATTATTGAATTGAAACATATTTTAGAAATTGTTTAGTGGAATGGCTTTTCTTGTTATAGGAGAAGTTTGTGTTGTTTCATTCCAATGCATTCCAATTTGATTGTAACTTTTTGGATATGTGTTACGTGTACATTGTACAATAAAAAAAATGTGAGAAGTCCGCGTTCTAAAGTGTTTATTTTTCACGTCTTGCTCGGTTTCTTGTCGGGAAAAAGCTTTCTCGTGATAATCATTGCACTTAAATCTTTAATATAACGTTTGAGAATAATGCATAATGTTTAAAACGACGTAATAAAGCCTCTTTTTTACGAAACGCCAATTATCATATGATACAGGGCGTTTATCTAAAAAGCACTAAATAGGCTAGTAGTAAGGATCCTTTACTGATAAATCAAGCTCTATCTGGTAAAAGGGCGAATGTCTCAAGGGAGAGTTCTCTTCGTCGACTTCCCCTCCTTTGAAGAAAAGTGACAAACAGGGGGTTTCTTTGCAGTTTATCATTTCAGAATGCAAGTTCGCATTGTTTTCTATCGTTTTGAGGGTGTAAACCACAAAGAAATATGCCGCTTGTCACTTTTGTTCAAATGAGGGGAAGTCGACGAAGAGAATCCTCTATTGCGACATTCGCCCTTATTCCAGATAGAGCTTGAAATATGCACAAGCGGCTATCTTGAGCCAATTGAGCATTGAGAACTGTTAATATCAGTCAAATGAACATAATTATTCTTGCAGATTGAAATGTATTGCGACTTTAATGAAATAGATTTCACAAAAAGTTTGTTCGAATAACAATTTGTTAAATTTTGCAAGTTTAGTCTAGTTTATGCATTATATTTTGTTCATTTGTATTGTGAGAAAATGAAAATTCAGTTCGCGTTCATTCGTATTTTCTTCAGTAAGCAGAGCGATTGGTCGGTCATCAAAGTTTTGTTCTGCTTTGCACCCGTACAAAGCAGAACAAGATTTTATGGATTGATTAAAAAGTGAAAATTTTAGTTCGCATCTAGTCGTATTTTATTTAGTAAGCAGAACGATTGGTCATCAACACTTAGTTCTGCTTTGTGCGGGTGAATGGATTGATTAAAAAGTGAAAATTTATTTCGAATCTGGTCGTATTTTCATCGAAATTTTGTTCTGCTTTGAGTGGATTGATTAAAAAGTGAAAATTTAGTTTGGTTGTTCGTGTTTTCTTCAGTAAGCAGAACGATCGGTTGATCATCGAGAATCTTGTTCTGCTTGGTGCGGTCGGTAATAAGTATTCGTTCGTTCGTTCGATTGTGTTTTTGTTTTAAATCAATCAAACTACACGCTATACACGGCATACCGTTTACCAAATCGAACCCTGTTACACTCCCTACCCGATATATCCAACATCCGAAAACTAAAACAAGAAAGTGAAAATTTGTTTCTTGTCCAGTCGTGTTTCTCCAGTAAGCAGAGCGATCGGTCGGTCATCAAGTTTAGTTCTGCTTTGTGCGGAAAGCAAAACGATCGGCCGGTCACCGAAATTTTGCTCTGCTTTGTGCGGGTGAGTAAATTAATCAGAAAGTGAAAATTTAGTTCGCATCCAGTTGTGAAGTGCGGTCGATAATTAAAATAATAAGTGTTCGTTCGATTATTTTTGTTTTAAATCAAACTACACGCTATACACGGCAGACCGTTTACCAAAACGAACCCTGCCACACTCCCTACCCCATATATCCAACATCCCAGTGATTTCTCGTGGAAGTGCAGATGACTCGTCGGCTTCTATCAAAGCGAGAATCATGTCAACATTTTCCTACCTATCCCTAATTGACCTGCATTCGGAAACGGTCGGCGCTGGTATTGCTTATTTTTGGGGCCACCAGTTCTTACACATTGAAGATGATGTTAGTCCCAAACTTCATCTGTTGGTTCTCTGTGTAATTACAGCTGGCCTGGCAATAACGGAGTAGCAACCGTGGGCGGTCAATCATGCTCATGCTCATGCTCAATACTTTGCTAAAAATTTACCATCCCTTATTGTCGAATCCAAGAGATAAACAGAAGAAGACATGCGATGGTGAGAAATAACAAAATCATTCATAGCATAGTATATGGCTGCGATCTTAAAATGTCCGTGTAATATTTAAAACTATTTCTAATTAAAAACTAATCAATGTAAAGTGCGAGAAAAATGGGAATCTATATTTTATGTGCATTATACGAAAAAAATATATTTTTTGGGAAAATGTGTTCTAAATGTAGCTTTTCATTTTTCTCGCACTATACATTGATTAGTTTTTAATTAGAAAAATTCCTTTAGAATTTTATACATGCATTTTAAAATCGCCACCATATTTTTGAATGAACCATGAACGATTTTGTTGTTTCTCACCATCGCATGTCTTCTTCTTTTTATCTCTTGAATTCGTCAATAACGCTCGCTGTACTTTTCATTCATTCTCCTGGCTGGAGATAGTAATCTCGCTTGGCTTCATTTCTACCCATCCTTCTTTCGGTTTCCGATGTACTTCTGCCTCTGTACAAATCAGCATTTATTCACATAACTCGCAACGACAATTCTCTCGACGAAAAAACAAATGACCGTAGCAAAACTTATCAATTTTACTAGGTTTTTATTACTAGGAATAACTTTACGAACAGTTCTTCTTTGTGACTGAATCCGGAAAAATGCCAGATCTGACACTCATGAAAAAATTTCAATTTTCAGCTGAGAAACTAATTTTAGCGAAAAATACGTAACAGGAGAACCCTCGGAAGCTTACCAGACTGAACAAGGCAGCAGTGGATGGTATGCAAAACTGTATGAAGATTTCGGGCGGCAAATACTTCAATTCGTTCAAATCGCGCCGGGGACTAAAACAAGGTGATGGACTTTCGTGCCTGTTGTTTAACATTGCGCTAGAAGGAGTCATGCGGAAAGCAGGGTGTAACATCCGGGGTACGATTTTCAACAGATCCAGTCAATTTACTTGTTTCGCGGATGACAGTACACCCGCCTGAAACGAGAAACATCCAAAGTTGGACTGCGTCAAAGACAGTTATTAAACCACACTGGTGGCAAGTGTACGTTTTTCAATATCTGATGATGGCTGAATGGAGTAAGCCGAATCGTTATCAAAAAACGGAAATTGTGTTCTTTTCATTAGCGATAAAAATCAACAAACCAGAAAATATAAAGCCTTACGGTGACCGAAACCCCACCAAATGTTATTAATGTTTTCATCGGATAGTGAGGTTCGCTTTTTAGCTCTTTCGCAATTATTTTTGAAAAATCAATCATTGCCGAATCAGTCTGGGATGGGTTGGTATGGTATATTATAGCCGATTCCAGTTCTTCACGCATGCTCGATGGTGTCGATCATGAATCGTCATGTATAGAGGATAATCCAGCGTTCAACTCGGCCTCGGTCTGTCTTTGGCAATCTTGCAACAATCGAACTCCCAGTTCCTTGATGAATTTATTCATTTGCGTTTTCGATTAGCCTCCCGGTTCTGCTGGCATTTGCGTTGACAGCGGAAGTCCTTGAAAGAACTTCAGCGCAGCTATTATTTCCTTTTGGCGCATGCATTCATAAAAATCTTTCAGATCACAAGTACCTATTCCCCAATATTTCCCATCATCTCCAATCGTTGATTATTTTCGTAATTGCATCGTCAAGGTCGTTTCCAACTTTGGAGTTACTTTTCTTTAGCTTCGTATACAAGAAACTCAAGCTGCCTTCTGCAGACAGCAATGTAGCATCTAGTCTTGCCAATGCTTCCGAGGCGAGTCTGATTAGCTGAAGAGCTTCCTGAAGGTTCTTTTTTACAACCTCGGCCTATTTTGGAAAGTGTCTCTTTGATGCAATCAAAACTGTGAATGAAGTACTCCAGCATCGTTTCAGTCCATTTCCAACAAGTTTTGACGTCCACACACAGTAGAAGTGATTTTTTTCTTGAAGCAGTGCAATCTTAACAGATGACTTTTGAAAAAATTCAAGGTTCCTCAAATACGTTTCAGTGACTCTCCAAATCGCTTGAATTAAATTGGCTGTTTTCTTTCATGTGAACATGACTATTCCAATATATTTACCTGAAGAACCAACTTCATCATCGTAGTTATCACTATCCGAATAGTCGGTCACCGAATCCTCATTTTCAACTCGGTGGTTGATCCTTGTACAGGTCATCGCAAACCCCCAAGAGAATCGCATGGTTGTAACACTGCTGATGAAGGTAATCCGACAATCTTACAATCTTCGTCATCACTCAAGCTCCGTCAGTCGTTGATGCTACAATGTGTCCATCCTTAATACCGAATTTCCGGATTATATCCTTGACCATTTCCAAAACCATTTCAGCAGGTAGTGATCCACGAATGTTGCCGAGACCCAGGTTGTAGAATGATTCGTCAGCGAAATGGGCATTCACGTTTAAGTAGCGCTTGTTGCTTAGACTTATCCACTCGTCCAAAGTGAGACTCACCAGTTCACCGCTATCGATACGCTTCACTATTTCATCCTGCGTTTGCTGCTGAGCATATCCATAGCATTCGGCGACCAGCTTCATGACGGATGTATTCGACGTTCACAGAGAATATCCACGATCTGCGATCGATTGTCTGCTGAACTTTTATTTATTTATTACCAGACTAAGGCCGGAGTGGCATGTGCAGTGCATAGAAGTCTTCTCCATTCAGCACGGAAATGGATGCACGTCGCCAACCACGCAGTCTGCGGAGGGTCCGCAAATCGTACTCCACCTGATCAATCCAGGTCTCATGTCCATAGATAACTACCGGTCTAATAAGCGTTTTGTAGATAGTCAGTTTTGCGAAGTCCAAAGTACGTACGATTTCCTGCCATGATGCGTCAGTGAGCCCAAGCAAGGATGTTATCGATCATTTAGTAATCTGCCTTCGATCATTTAGTAGTTTGTCAATAACTCATTCCAGAGGCTAAATTTCAAAATGTGTTGTATGGTGGACTGTCAGTGCAAGGTTTTCTACAACTCTCCTTAACAGGTCGATGTTCGAATTTCACTATTAAAGGAGTTACGGTGGTAGTTGCTGTACATATACTAAATGATAACAAAATATGCAATCATTTAGTCTAAGTTACTGCTACTAGCGCTAAAGCTCCGTTATTAGTGAAATTTAAACAACGAACTGTTAGGTAGAGTTGTAGATAAACCTTTGCATTAGAAGTCCACCATACAACACATTTTGAAATTTAGCTTCTGGAATGAGTTATAGACAAACTACTAAATGATCGAAGGCAGATTACTAAATGATCGATAACATCCTTGAGCCCAAGTAAACGAATTCTCCAACCACCTCGATTTCGTCACCATCAATACAAACTCGTGGTGGGTGGCTTACGTTGTCCTCTCTTGAGGAATTCGCTTTTCAGTCTGATTACCCAGTGCTCACCACCGTGTTTATATAGCTCTCCTGGTAGTTGATCAGCTCCAGGGGCTTTGTTGTTTTTCAGCCGGCCGATCTCCTCCTGGATTTCTTGGAGATTCGGAGCCGGAAGTCGTATGTCCTGCGCGCATGCTCTCAGGTTCATTACCATACCGCCACCGTTGTCTGCCACATCGCCATTCAGGTGCTCTTCGAAGTGCTGCTGCCACCTTTGGATCAGCTCACGCTCGTTCGTAAGGAGGTTTCCGTTTATGTCCTTACACATATCGGGCTGTGGCATGTGGCCCTTAGGTGAACGGTTTAACTTCTCATAGAACTTTCGTGTGTTATTAGCGCGATACAGTTGCTCCGTCTCTTCACGGTCTTGATTTTCCTGCTGGTGCTTTTTCCTTCGAAAAATCGAGTTTTGTCTGTACCGTGCCCGTTTGTATCGTGCCTTGTTCGCTCTCGTGTGGTGTTGCAGCAATCTCGCCCATGCTGCCCATGCTAGTCTACCGTCTTATAGCCGCCCAATGTTTAGCCACGGCGGACGACTCCGACGCGTGTTGTACACCGTTAAGAGTTTTGAGCGCAGACATACTGCAACGAGGTAGTGGTTGGATTCAATATTCGCACTGTGGTAAGTGCGGACATTCGTGATGTCGGAGAAGAATTTACCGTCGATCAGAATGTGGTCGTCGATTTGGTTTTCCGTTTCTTGATTAGGTGATTTCCATGTGGATATTCTTGCGGGGGAAGAAAGTGCTTCGGACTACCATTCCGCGGGAAGCTGAAAAGTTTATGCAACGTTGGCCGTTGTCGTTCGATACGGTATGCAGACTCCGATGACCGGTCTATACATTTCCTTCCTTCCTACCTGAGCATTCATGTCACCGATGACGATTTTGTGGGCATCCATCGTATGTCTGCTTCAGCTGTGCATAGAACGCTTCTTTCTTGTCGTCGGGTCTCCCTCCATGAAGGCAGTGCACGATGATGATGCTTTAGTTGAAGAAATATCCTTGCGTTGATTAGCTGCCACTCAATCGCGCGTTGATGCATCTTGCCCAAAACTATGACGACGGCTTCCAGCTCGTTGGTGGTGTCACAGCTTTGGTAGAAGGTAGCCGCTCGATGCCCGCTTTTCCACACTTTCAGTCCTGTCCAACAGATTTTCTGCAGCACTACGACGTCAAAGTTGTGGGGATGTAATTCGTCGTAATAATCCTGTCGCAATCGGCGAAGCCTAGCGACTTGCAGTTCCATGTTCCAAGCTTCCAATCGTGATCCTTTATTCGTCGCCTAGGTCGTTGCCGATTGTATTGAGTCGTATTATCTTCAATGCCGTTCGTAATGGCTGTTTTTAAAGGCGGCTTATTGGGCCTGTGCAAACCTCCTGTCTCGTCGGAGGGCCGTCGTGTCAGGGCTGTTTAGCGTCTCACCTAACACCAGGAATTGGGCTTGTTCGCTTTGAGCGGTAGGCAGAGCCTACTTGCGGATTCATGCAGCTTTTTATAGAGGTTTAACAGGGCCCACTGTCAAACCCCACCACATCCTAGGCAGGCGCCACAACTCGCAGATGGCCTGGGGAGGGATCGTCAAGCCTTGGTAATAGTCCCTGCTGCCCCCAAGACAGAACACTAATAGAGCTTAATAATTTTCAAACGAAAAATTGTAGGAAGTTTTCACATCAAAACTATTTAACCAATGTAGGCCAATTGGTTTCTGATAGCATTAAGTGATAGCTGAGGGAGCGATATTCTTAAGCCTTTTATTCGCATTTTTGATCAGCTTCTTCTCGAATTTGGTCACACAATTGTTCGAATCGATTCTGCCTTTGAGATTGACCGCAGCTGGGGAAGTGGTCGAAGGCTTTGTTTAGTTGGCCTCGTTGCTCTTCTTCTTTTGAATTTTTGGATCCTCTGTTAGTCGTCACCGTCCATGGTCAAATATGTCTCATCGTCCATCACCACGGCATACTAGCGATTTGCCGGGAAAAAATCTTCACCATTGCTCAAGACCGCTCGTTCTTACCGGTTGCTTTGAACGGCTGGTGCAATAGAGGTAATAAACTATAGAGGACGATTATCGCTGCGGTTCCCTTTGTTATCGTTCCCAAACATGTTGGGTACCTATCTGTCAAAACGTACTGGTTTTTCCTTCGTTGACACTTAGTGCCCTATCCTCGCCAGCAAAAGATGTTTCGCCAGTGACGACAGCGACAATCTTCCTCTATAGCTTATTACCTCTATTGCTGGCACAAACCCACGCTCCTTCATGATGGTATGCTTGACGCATTTTCTGTACATGATTTGTTCAGTTGCATTAACTTTTCTTTTCATGGTCCCAAAGGAGGTTTCGTCACCTTTCCCTAGGTTTTGCGCTCAACTTATTATTCAAGCAGGACCGTCAGATGATAGATTGCCGGACCAGCTGTATTTATTCGACACGAAATACTCCCATTATGACGGATTTCTTCACCTAGGCAAGCAGGCGGTAGTAAGAACATGCCATATTTTGCCGTGTCGCCTGAATGTCGAAGTTTGACTGTAAATAATATGGTTACAGCAAAGGGTCGGGGTCTCCTGTTCCTGTTAGCAATGCGTGCAAAAGTATAGGATTGCCATTCCGGAGATGGCGAGTTCGATTCGCGGTCCGGTCCAGCGTTTTCGGGTGGGAAGCATTCTTGACTCCCTGGGCATAGTGTATCCATTGTACTTGCCACACAATATGTATCATGCATTGGCGGGCAAAGAAAAGCTTTCAATTAATAATTGTGGAAATGCTAATAGAACACAGTAAAACACAGTAAAAGATCAAGCCAAGTTCCAGTTGGAATGAAGAGCCATAGAAAAAGAAGCAGAAGAAGCAAAGGTACATTCAGCAGCAAAAGGAATGGAAATTAAATTTGCATGCATAGGAAGATTTTGAATATAGAAAAGTAAAACATCTTGCGAATGTGTATAGTCTCAGCATTTTCTCGAAGGTCAAAGAAATAACCAAATTATAGGCATCGTCATATTAATAGCCACTGTTGAAAAAAATTCTAGCAATGATCCAACACTTGAACATTTAGAATGTTCAAATGGTATAAGTAGTAACGTGTTTGGTAACCCTACGAACACTGATACATTAATATCCTTCCCTAACAATATAATGAAATTGGCTGAGGATTGTAATTGTTTTCAGAAGTTGCAATCGTTTCCGCTTAGTTCGGGAATGCTTAGGAGGCTCCTGAGTGGTGTTTTCACGCAATTTCTGTCTACCCAAGTACCATGATTAGTGGTACAGTATTTATAACAGGGTGGCGGAAACTCTTGGACGCGACTATTCAAGGCTTGCTAATGAGATTTTGCGCAAACTTCACCGCCCCAAGCATGCTGCACGAAATTATCGCCTAAGCGATTTATGTTATCGGTATTCGCACGATTAATTGGATCATCAGATGCAGTGCAAACTGGGCAACATGGAAGATAGGGTGACGACGCAAATGGGAATCTTTCGTTTCATGATCAGTGAAACCAAATGCGGAAGGTACGTCGTTGGTGTCGTATGAACAGAGATGCTTTTCGACTTAATCACATGGAAGGAAACTAATCTTTGTCCATTCAAATTATCAGGAATTTCAAAAGGGCAGTTATTGAAAACATCAACACACATGATAGAGGAATTATTCATACCGATGTTAAAAAACAGATAAAATAGGCGAAATAATTTTATGCAGTCATTAGCAGCCTAATAAAAATATAAGTTAACTTATTCTTGTTACTGCCTATATAAAGCTCATCTTCATAGTTTTTAATGTATCATTTGTATGCATATATCACCCTAATGAACATCCTTACAGCATCTGCTCTCAATGAATATTACATACCCGGCAGCGTTAAAATTCAGCAGCCAATTCCTCATCGGAAAGTGCGAAAATAAATTTCCCCGGGAGCACTTCCACCGACGACTGCCAATAACTGCCACATGGCGAAAAAAAAGCGCTTGTAGTTCTTGACCAGCACAGCAGAGCCTGCAGGGCGAAGCACTAACGCGAAGCGGACCTCCGGATAATTAATTAGTTTACATGCACAGAAAAGGTGTTTTTATATCATCGCATATATAAATAAAAGATAATCTACGCCACGCCAGTCGACGCTCTCGGTATGGTCGCTCGTATTGCTGCAGCACGGCTGTTCTTCCGTTTTGTTCGGCCAGGTCGATCGCCAACTGGATACCTGCACGGCTGGGTGCTCTCCAGCTTGGAAGATTAGCACCGCGGAAGATTAGCTCAGCTTGTGCGAGGAGAAGTGGGCAATCGGTGGAACATTTATTGTACTTATAATAAAATATGATTAGTGAGAACGTTTTGCAGGGCAACGTTCATCGTTGGGGATTTAGCTCAGTATGTGGAGCAACTTCAGTTCAAATAGATAAAACTCAGAAGTGAACGTCTGAAGATCTTTCCCATATAAATATAAAAACTATAAGAAACTATAAGAACTATAATTGGAACCCGTATTTTTTCTCTTGATAAAATAAAATAAAAATATATTACAAAAAGAGATGTGAAGTGCAAAATTAGGATGACAAGTGACAAAAATTAACGAGAGATGAAGGAGCAAAAAAAAAAGGCTGGGTAGTAAATTTTGGAAGATAGGACGTGATATAGGAAGATGTTAAAAGAGATAAAAATAAAGGGATAGGGACATGAAATGATGTAGAGAAAAATAGAAAAAGAGGTAGTATGAGAGGTAAAAAGGTAGGAAGAGATAAAGGACATGAAGAAAAAGTAAAATAATATGAGAGATAGAGATGGATGGGTAAGAAGTAGACCTGTGCGCCGCCACATCATGCCGCCGCTGCCGACGATTTTCTCACGCCTCCCCCGTCGTCAAAAATTAATCGGCGCGCCGTCGCATGAAAATTAACCACGCCTCCGAACATTTTTTACCACGCCGATGGCATTTTTTCGTTAAGTCTAGATTTATATAGCTCCTGTCGGAAATATATGTGTTCAGTCAAATTTATATGACAATTACCTTCTTTACTATTATGATTCATTCATTTTTATTTCCGATAAAGCCTAGATATCCACTAGGTCCCTTGTTGTACAACGTATGCTCGGTCAAAGAAAACAATCTTTGTTAAAACAAACAAACATTTAAAAATTAAGAAAATTAGGAATTATCCTCAGGGATTCAAGGAATTGCTCCTAGAACTTCCGTCGTATCCGTCGTGCTCCTAAATATTCCGTCATGAATTAATCATGAAAGAGAAATTTTCCAGAGCAGTTCCTTGAGGAATTTTCTAAAGAAAGTTCCAGGAGCACATATAGGAATATTTCTGGAAGAGTTCTTCAATGAATTTTCGCGGATATCATTGTAAGTATTTTTATGAGAATTCTTGGAGGATTTCCGGAGCCTCCGAAGAAAAAGCGGGAGAATCTCCGGAGAAATTTTCTTATGATATGTCGGACGTGTTTTCAACGGAATCCCGGCAAAATCCTGTAGGCCTTTCAGAGCGAATTTTTAATGAAATTCTGGAGAAGCTTCCGTAGGAATTGCTGGGAGAAATTCTCAAATGATTTCCAGAGAAATTTCCGAGGAAATTCTTGTAGAAATTTTCAGAGGAATTCTCAGGAGCATTTATTTGTGAACGACTTTCTGCGCAATTCTGGGGTGGGAATTTCCGGGTTCTTCTTCTTATTGGCATTACAACCCTACACTGGGACAAAGCCGCCTCGCAGCTTAGTGTTCATTAAGCAATTCCACAGTTATTAACTATGAGGTTTCTAAGCCAGGTTACCATTTTTGCATTCGTATATCATGAGGCTAGCACGATGATACTTTATGCTCAGGGAAGTCGAGACAATTTCCAATCCGAAAATTGCCTATGCCGACACCGGGAATCGAACCCAACCACCCTCAGCATGGCCTTGCTTTGTAGCCACGCGTCTTACCACAAGGCTAAGAAGGGCCCCAGAAAAATTTCCGGGTTAGTTTCGGGAAGACTCCCTAGAGGAAGGTGCGTAAGATTTAGTTTTCGATCTAGTTTTCGTAATTTAATCTAGTTTTCGTAATTAAAGTTACATGAGAAGTACCTCATGAATTCCTGGACAATTTTGCGGAAGAACTAACGGGAGGTGAGTTTATTGAAATTTGAGAGATGTTTTGGAGGAACTTCAGAGAGAATTTCAGAAAAAAAATCTGTAGGTAATTATTATAAAAATTACAAGATTTCCCGGGGATTCTCAGAGCAAACTTCTTGATGCATTCATAAAGAAACTCCTGAAAAAACTACCGGAGGAGCTCCTGGAAGTACTTCCGGAGGAATTCTTGGAGAAATTTTTAGAAAAAATCCGGGAGGAAATTCTGGAAAAAATCTTGGAGGAACTTCCAGAGGAATTCATAGAGGAACTTTAGGAGGAATTCCTGGAGAAACTTCCACACGAATTACTGGAGGAACTTCCACAAGAATTACTGGAAGAACTCCCGGAGGAATTCCTGGAGGAACTTTCTAAGCCATTCTTGGAGGAACATCCGGAGAAAGTTCCAGGAACTACCAGAGGAATTCCTGGAAGAACTTCCGGAGCATTTTCTAAAGGAATTCCTGAAGCACTACTTGGAGGAACTTCCGGAGAAATTCCTGGGGAAACTTCCATATAGATTCTTGGAGAAATTTCCAGAGGAATTGCTGAATATACTTTCGGATGAATTCCTTGAGGAACTTCCGGAGGAATTCCTTGAGGAACTTCCGGAGGAATTCCTTGAGGAACTTCCGGAGGAATTCCTTGAGGAACTTCCGGAGGAATTTCTGGAGGAACTTGGGGAATTCAGGAGGAATTTCCGGAGGAATTCAGGAGGAATTTCCGTAGGAATTCCAGGAGGAACTTCCGGAGGAATTCCAGGAGGAACTTCGGAGGAATTCCAGGAGGAACTTCCGGAGGAATTCCAGGAGGAACTTCCGGAGGAATTCCAGGAGGAACTTCCGGAGGAATTCCAGGAGGAACTTCGGAGGAATTCCAGGAGGAACTTCGGAGGAATTCCAGGAGGAACTTCGGAGGAATTCAGGAGGAACTTCCGGAGGAATTCCAGGAGGAACTTCGGAGGAATTCCAGGAGGAACTTCCGGAGGAATTCCAGGAGGAACTTCGGAGGAATTCCAGGAGGAACTTCCGGAGGAATTCCAGGAGGAACTTCCGGAGGAATTCCAGGAGGAACTTCGGAGGAATTCCAGGAGGAACTTCGGAGGAATTCCAGGAGGAACTTCCGGAGGAATTCCAGGAGGAACTTCGGAGGAATTCAGGAGGAACTTCCGGAGGAATTCCAGGAGGAACTTCGGAGGAATTCCAGGAGGAACTTCGGAGGAATTCCAGGAGGAACTTCCGGAGGAATTCCAGGAGGAACTTCGGAGGAATTCCAGGAGGAACTTCGGAGGAATTCCAGGAGGAACTTCGGAGGAATTCCAGGAGGAACTTCGGAGGAATTCCAGGAGGAACTTCGGAGGAATTCCAGGAGGAACTTCGGAGAAATTCCAGGAGGAACTTTCGGAGAAATTACAGGAGGAACTTTCGTAGAAATTCCAGGAGGGATTTTCGGAGGAATTCCAGGAGGAACTTCCGGAGGAATTCCAGGAGGAACTTCCGGAGGAATTCCAGGAGGAACTTCCGGAGGAATTCCAGGAGGAGCTTCCGAAGGAATTCCAGAAGGAACTTCCGAAGGAATTCCAGGAGGAACTTCCGGAGGAATTCCAGTAGAAACTTCCGGACGAATTCCAGGAGGAGCTTCCGAAGGAATTCCAGGAAGAACTTCCGGACGAATTCCTGGAGGAACTTCCGGAGGAATTCCAGGAGGAACTTCCGGAGGAATTCCAGGAGGAACTTCCGGAGGAATTCCTGGAGGAACTTCGGAGGAATTCCAGGAGGAACTTCGGAGGAATTCCAGGAGGAACTTCCGGAGGAATTCCAGGAGGAACTTCCGGAGGAATTCCAGGAGGAACTTCGGAGGAATTCCAGGAGGAACTTCCGAAGAAATTCCAGGAGGAACTTCGGAGAAATTCCAGGAGGAACTTCCGGAGGAATTCCAGGAGGAACTTCGGAGGAATTCAGGAGGAACTTCGGAGGAATTCCAGGAGGAACTTCTGGAGGAATTCCAGGAGGAGCTTCTGGAGGAATTCCAGGAGGAACTTCCGGAGGAATTCCCGTAGGAACTTCCGGAGGATTTCCAGGAGGAACTTCCGGAGGAATTCCAGGAGGAACTTCTGGAGGAATTCCAGGAGGAACTTCCGGAGGAATTCCGTAGGAATTTCTGGAGGAGTTCCTGGAGGAATTTCCGGAGGAATTCCTAGAGGAATTTCCAGAGGAATTCCTAGAGGAATTTCCGGAGGAATTTCTGGAGGAATTTCCGGAGGAATTCCTGGAGGAATTTCAGGAGGAACTTCCGGAGGAATTTCTGTAGGAACTTCCGGAGGAATTCCTGGAGGAACTTCCGGAGGAATTCCTGGAGGAATTTTCGGAGGAATTCCTGGAGGAACTTCCGGAGGAATTCCTGGAGGAACTTCCGGAGGAATTCCTGGAGGAACTTCCGGAGGAATTCCTGGAGGAACTTCCGGAGGAATTCCTGGAGGAACTTCCGGAGGAATTCCTGGAGGAACTTCCGGAGGAATTCCTGGAGGAACTTCCGGAGGAATTCCTGGAGGAACTTCCGGAGGAATTCCTGGAGGAATTTTCGGAGGAATTCCTGGAGGAACTTCCGGAGGAATTCCTGGAGGAACTTCCGGAGGAATTCCGGAGGAATTCCCGGAGAAGCTACCGGAGGAATTCCCGGAGGAACTTCGGAGGAATTCCTGGAGGAACTTCGGAGGAATTCCTGGAGGAACTTCCGGAGGAATTCCTGGAGGAACTTCCGGAGGAATTCCTGGAGGAACTTCCGGAGGAATTCCTGGAGGAACTTCCGGAGGAATTCCTGGAGGAACTTCCGGAGGAATTCCAGGAGGAACTTCCGGAGGAATTCCTGGAGGAACTTCCGGAGGAACTTCCGGAGGAATTCCTGGAGGAACTTCCGGAGGAATTCCTGGAGGAACTTCCGGAGGAATTCCTGGAGGAACTTCCGGAGGAACTTCCAGGAGGAATTTCAGGAGGAACTTCCAGAGGAATTCCAGGAGGAACCCACTTTTATTTTATACTTCCTACAAAGTGACATAAGTGTTGGTGTTTCTGGCTTTGGAGAAGTCAATAGTCTCTCAACTATGTAACTACATTACGATGTTTTTGAGATTTTTTATTTTTTTATGGGCCATACTAGAGCCCAGGTAACATTTTTGGTTTTATAACGACCTACAAAATTTACACTTCCTGACTTTCATACAGCCGACATAAAACTAAAATGTTACTGGGAAAGGGAGATAGAGAGATAATAAGATTAGAAGAGAAATAGAGCATGAATATATTTAGAGAAATGAGGAATCGGAAGATAGGAAGAAAGGTAGAGAGGTATGAATATGAGTAGAAAGAGTTAAATATATCGTTTAGTGCACGGTGCATGAAAAAGTAACCAGTAGCTCGCGGTGTGTTCAACCAAACAAAATAAGACTTTTGATTTTGAACTGCTGTGTGGAAATCGTTTCCTCTAGTCTCAAGTATTCATATTGGATGAAAAAATATTCCCGTAAACTGTTTTGTTCATAACATAAACCCAGAATTTTGATGAAACATCGGAACTATTTTATGGCATACTTTTAATCCTGATCGTGAAGTCTAGCATCTGAAGATAGATTTTCTTACTTCAAAAAGAAGCTTCTACCACTTCTCAATGAAGTTTTCTGCGCTTCTTAACATGTCATTACTATAACATATCAGTACTATACTGCCGCTAACCGAAAGTCGAGCAAATCTGTATATGCATAGCTATAGTATGAATCTTTTTCAGTTAATGCTCATGAAATATGTATTTCTTGTTTTTAAGGAAGTTTAATTGTTAAGCTTCCTTACATTAAGCGAAAACTTGCCTTGTCGTGACGGTTAACAAAAAGTCTGTAAAGGCTCCCCCAGACCTAAGCGATTTCATCGCCGCAACGGCGACAACTAGTCGCCGCGATTCTTCCGTTGGGTCGCTGCAGGCAATGTTCTATTTGTGCTTCCATACCAACGGCGACAGCATCGCTGTCGCCTAGCGATAGAATCGCGTCGCAACTGTCGCGTCGCGTGTGTTTGGGGGAACCTTAAACCCGTTTACGAGAGTAAAATATGGCGTAGTTTCCATTGTTCACACCATTATTATTTTAACGTTTACTTTGTTTCCAAAACCAAACTTTAGAATTCAAACAAGGTTTTTAGCAATTATAAAAATCAGGGATTATTATGGGCACAAAAATTTACCAAGAAAAAAAAATAGTTACAAGAGAAAGATTGTTGCTGTCGTCGCTGTCCGGAACATCTTTTGCTGGCGAGGATTAGGGAGCTTAATGCCAATGAAGGGAAAATACATACGATTTGACAGTTTGGTACTCAACATGTTTCGGACAGCAAAACAAGGACTATCTTTATCTAGTAACTAAAATTTCTTCTATTGAAATCTATACATTCTACATTGAACACAAAATTAATTAATCACTTTTTCACCGAAACAACGTCTTGTGTCAAATTTTAGAAGCATTAAAGGGATTTCTGACTACAATCTGCTATTGTATACCAAGCCTTAATGATGTGCGGTACTAATGATGATCGTCGACAAAGTTACAACAAGGCCATAAAACCGACCATTCACTACGTGATAATTAAGAAGCAATTTCCGCTCCTGAGATTGATCAACACTGCATTAACGATAGTGCTTCTTACGACGACGGCAGCGACACGGCCACTTATCGATATTGATTTTCCCTTACTTACAACACACACAATCTTCAACTTCGGTTGTGTACGCCGTTTTCTGTCGCCGTCGTGATCATTTGCGCTCGATTAGCCCATTTATCGCCGCGGCCAATCGATAATAATCATATGTAATGGAGCTCGCATGGCGCACGGACGGCTTTTGATTAGCGACATCATCGGCAACTAGGCTCATAGCGCGCGCCTAATGCCATTCTACCATTGGTTGCATTGCATCGGCCGGCGGCGTGGCAGCATCATTATCCTTCGCACCATAGTGACTGGCGCTGCTGGCTGGAGTCATCGGTGACGACGACGGAACGATGGTCGTTTGCAAACGCAATCTAACAGCGATATTAATATTGAATTAAGCCTAATTAACGGGCTAAATATTTATTAAAACTCATTTACTGTGACAAGCGAAGTGACAAGTTTATAAAACAGTTTGCATAAGTATCGACCGGCGTTTGACGACGGTGAACAGCTGAAAGGGGCGGAGGAGATCTCACCGCTCATTAACTTGATCTTGTTGGGAGCGGTGTTTCTCAAACGATGGGTGTCTGCGTTTTTGTTATACGCTAGTTGTAGGATAATTACCCATTTGGCACCATTCATAAGCGGGTAACAGGGACTATGTTGAAGTATTCGACGATCCCTCCCCAGGCCAACTGCGAGTTTGGGTGCCTGCCTAGAATGTGGTGGGTTTTGACAGTGGGCTCTGTTAAAGTTCTATAAAAAGCTACAAGTATCCGCAAGCAGGCCCCGCCAGAGCGACCGTGTGCCGCTCAAAGCGCACTAGCCTAGTCCTGGTGTTAGGTGGGACACTAAACAGACCTGACACGATGGCACGCCAACGAGGCAGGAGTTTTGGGTATGCCCAATAAGCCGCCTATAAAACAAATAATTACGAACAACATAAGAAGAAATAATACGACTCGATACAATTGGCCTGGACCTAGGCGACGAATAAAGCATCACAAATGAAGACTTGGAACATGGAACTATAGGTCGCTAGGTTTCGCAAGATAATCTGCGATAAATTACATCCCCGCAACTTCGACGTCGTTGCACTGCTGGACAGTACAGAAAGTGTGGAAAATGGGAATCGAGTGGGAACCGGCTTCATAGTGCTGAGAAAGAAGCGCTAACGCGTGATTGGGTGGCAGCCAATCAACGCAAGGATGTGCAATCTGAGGCCAAAAAGGCGATTTCTTCAACTGTAGTATCTTCAGCGGGCACTGCCCACACGAAGGGAGACCTGACGACATAAAACAAAACGTTTTAAGCACAACCAGATCATAAATATGATGGATGACAACTGCGGGACGTCAAAATCGTCATCGGCGACATTATAGCTAAGGTAGCCAGGGAAGAAATGTATGGACTGGTCATCGGACCGGATAGTCTGCATACCGTATCGAACGACAACGGCCAACGATGCAGCCTCCCGTGGAATGGTAGTTCAAAGCAATTTCTTCCCCTGCAAGAAGCCACATAAAAATCAGCAAATCAAGAAACGGAAAACCAAATCGAACCCGTTCTAATCGACGGTAAAGTCTTCACAGACACCAGGAACGTCGATATAATATTAAATCCGATCACTAACTCGTTGCAGTATGCTTGCGCTCAGAACGGTGTACAGCACGCGTCGAAATCGTTCGCCGCGGTTAAACATTGCGCGGCTACGAGACGGTAGACAATGGCTTTGTGCACAAATTACGTAAGGCAAAAAATCTGGATTTTGAACCCCATCATGTAACAACAAGTAACACGTGACCAGACCCCCCCCCTTTAATAACGTAGCGTTCACTAAGCCTCCATATTTTCCAATGTTATAAAAACATCACAAAACCCTGTTGTTAGTTTTTTTCTATGTTTTATCCTCATTTGGAAAATTTTTATACAGTTCGGATGGCAAATTTTTATATAGTTCTACATAAGAACCAGTTTGACGAACATTGACTCCACCTCTCGTTTAGTCAAGCATCAACCATGTTCTACAAACCGCGACACGAAAACTCAATTTATTCGACCAACAATATCACACACGAACGACCGATGCACCAACTTGAACACCAACCTTTAAAATTTATATGGGGACTTGTGCGACTTCACTACAAACGTTCAAACATGTTCGGTTACAAGGTTAAAATACTTCAAACTTCCATTTACTTCCTCTATGAATATAGAGGAAGTAAAAGGAAGTTTGAAGTATTTTAACCTTGGAACATTTTCCTCTAAGACGCTCAATATTGATTATTTCATGTTCGGCGAGCTTTGACTCCGACCCCCGGATAGGTCAAACCAAAATCAAACCGCTTTGATTTTTTTTTTCAACCGAGGCACCAACTGTCAAATGGTTGTTCGAACAACTTTACACACGGTCATAGAAAGCGGCAACCGAAGCATTTTCACGAGGGGGCGGAGACAATGTTGGTCCAACGTGTTGTAGCGTATATACGCTACATAAGACTCTGGCTCCTCTGGTTTTTGTTAACTTTATCGCGGATTCAGTTTCTCTTCGCTCCTCTATCGTCTTCCAGGTCTCATCGGTAATCCATTGTTCGCCCAGATTATTCTCCGTGTTGGCAGAGTTCTGAGCTCTAGGACTTGGCGAACGCCTCACAGTTAGCGTAATTGTACCTCCAATGTAGGGCCTCTTGGTAATACAGTAATATCCCGATTTTATCACCCCCTGGTGAAATTTGGGGTGATAAAACAGGGTATGTGACAAAATTGACAAAATTGGCACACTAAGTGTACGTAAAGGCTATAATACTGCTTCAAAAACAAAATTTTGATAGGAGGCCCGGAGGGCCGATTTTTATATACCGATCGACTCAGCTCGACGAATTGAGGTGATGTCTGTATGTGTGGATGTATGTGTGTGTGTGTGTGTATGTGTGTATGTGTGTGTGTGTGTATGTGTACAAATTTTGTAGACACACTTTTTGAACTTCCCATTGTCCGATTTGCTCGCAACAAGTTGCAGTCGACGCGGAATTCAGTCCCATTGTTTGCTATTGAAAATTAGATCCATATCTCATCGCAATCTGGAGTTATGACCAAAAAACTGTTTTGCGTATAAAAAAAGGCAAAATGTTCTACACTGAATTTTCCTAGATTCGAACTGTTGACCTCTTGGGTGGAAGGCGCTTGCCATACCACAAAACCATCGAGACACACATGGAATGAGTAAATATAAGTTGTACAGTATTCATCAAATTGGTATACGTTCATTTCTTTTCAAAGCCACAGAGTTCACTCTGCTAGGGTAACGGTACCAATATTGGAAGTATTATTGAATCAATTAAAGAAAATATATTTGATAAAATCAATAGTGGTTCTAAATTGATAGTTTTAATGCATTAACTGATAGACAAACTTTGAATTTGCTAGATATGAATTGGATTCATTTCGCCTTGATAATTAATCTAAATTTTCTTGGAGGTAAAATGAACTCCACTATACTGCCGTCGCAAGCATAATCGTCCAATATTGATTTTGCATGGAAGAAAATATGGAACAGTTACGCTTGCGGCGGCAGTATATAGGTAGGAAGGCCAGTTTGTTGGGGAAATTATTGTTTTCAATTAATATTCATAATGGCATAATTACAACGTGTCGCTTCAAGTAAAGCAAACGTTAAGAAATGCAATGATGAACAATATTATTAAGAACCCATTGTCTTCACTGAAGGCATGATCGCCCTATAAGTGTTTATTTGGGTAACCTCTAACGAAGAGAAAACTGTTCAATAATTAATAACGTTTCTCTTTTCTAAATGTAATCAGGCCCATTTTTTCTATTATTTTGCTATCATGCGCTCGCATACCCTATATACGAGTGAACTTCTCACGTGGCAGCTATTTTTGTGGCGTTCAATCAGCGTATGGTAGCGCAGCTGGTGTACGTGAGGACGCTATGCAAGCACATTTCGGCGGGAGCGAACGGCACTGCATTCGCTTCAGTCGCTTGCCGTCGGATGAATATCGCAAAAGGAAGCATCACCAACACACCGCTTTGGCCCTGACGGAAGCGAGTAAACAAAATGGGGCCGGATGATGCTTTTTTATTTCACCCGGTAAGGGATATAAGGCGTCAATTTCAAAATGATTGTTAAAACGTTAAAACACATTTTAGCCGAAAATAGTTAGATTTTTCGGGTTCGAAATTTAATTTACTTTTAGATTGGCAACATGAAAGTCTAATTATTTCGATTAAAACATGTGTAGATATGTAGCCTAACATATAGGTGAAGATTTCGGCTATCTGCTGGTGTTGGATTGCGTGGGAGTGCTCTCGGCTCTCAGATTTGACAAATCGATGTTTTAATTTTAAACGCAGAGAAGTCGTTTTAAAAATTTAGTATGGGACGATTCAAATATGACGTCAATTACTTTTTGGGATTTCTAGACCCCCTCCCCCCCCTCTGTCACGCTTTTTTGTATACCTAGTACATGTACTGTCACAAAATCATAGCCCCCCCCCCCCCCAAAACCCTGTGACATCTTTTTTGAACGACCCCTTTTGAGTTAAAAAAAAAAAAAATTTTTTATAAATATGTTTCCAAAAAAAAAAACAGAAGGGTTATATACAAGATACGACCGCCCGACGTAAACTACGTAAAGCAGATCATAAGATAATAATTTATTTGTTTAGAGCTTAGAGTGATTAAAATTTTGATTTTTTCGCTCCCCTATGCTTGAACGATAACATTTGCTGTTTTGATGAACCTCCTAATTTTTCATTTGAGTTGGTTGTAATTTAACTGAATACGATCAGTTTAAAAAGTTTGTATGGAAATCGCCCCGTATGTGAAAGATCGTTTCGTGAGGCGGCTCATTAACTATTTAGTGGGAGATCTCCCAGCGCACGACACCTCCCAATACCGGACACTTCTTAAAACAATACTTGCAGAGCTCCCTCCTTCAACTTATTAAGTACAAAAGGAAGCTATTGAAAACAATTTTTAATATTTACAGCTTGAAGCACGTGAAAAATATGATTATTCTGAATGATGTCTTTACTCATGTAACAGGAACTTAGTCACATTTGAACAATATTTGAACATTTGATACAATAGTGTCCGGTACTAGGAGATATTTTTCTGAACCGTGAAATTATTCTAAAAAATTCATCGTCGTAAAACGTGTTCAAATGATCAAATATAGCTTGTATGAATCATCAATGGCCATATTTTATGTATAAGGTATAAAAGGAAACATAATCCGGATAGTTAGAGTTTTTTGTCAAATGGCTTATGTGTCCGGCACTGGAGGATCTCCCCCTAAATATAATCAGCCCGAAGACATCGAAGAATATTTCCTAATCTGCTAGACGGTTGTTGTTGAGAACCGATCGATTTCGTAAGAAAAGATATAATGAAAACAAAAATGCTCATTATTGATATGTTATTCTTTTACGTGCTCAATTGAATTTCCACGATTTAGTATTTACTTAATAATTTTTTTTGCAAGCAGCAAATTGTTTCGCTACAAAAACGATATATTCACTCGCTAAATTTCCTATGTTGCCAACGTACTCATATATTTTTATATATTAATGAGCAACATTGCAAAACGGTTTTCCAAAAACGTTACTGTTTTCATAGTAATTCTCATACTTCAAATCGCGTGTGCTGAGTAAAATTACAACCAAATCTGCTAAAAATTAGGGAAGTTCTATAAAGACAACTGATGCCACCGTTTAAGCATAGGGGAGCGAAAAATTCAAAATTTGAACTAATCTTATGAGCATGATTGACTGCCACGGTTGTTACTCTGTTTCTGCCAGGCCAGATGTAATTACAAAGATAACCAACAGATGATATTTGAGAATAATATAACCTTCAATGTGTACACACGGGTGACCCAAATTTAAGTAATACCGGCGCCGCCCGTGTCCGAATGCGAACCAATTAATGAATGGGTAGGAATATGTTGACGTGATACTTGCATTAATAGAGTAAGCCGACGAGTCATCTGCATTTCCTCGAGTAACCATCGTTGGATATCGGGAGGTAGCGAGGTTCGTTTTGGTAAACGTTTTGCCTCGTGTAATGTGTAGTTTTTCCGCAAATCATGATCGATTGCACACCAATTCATTTATGTTTCGAACAAATTTAGCGTAATTCAATATATGAAAATGGATGGATATGACAATTTAAAATTTTCATTTAAAAACCCCAAATTTATTATTCCGCAGTGGTGATGATGCCTTTACTTTCTCCGACTGTTGTGTGACTTTTGAAGTGTTATTTTAAAGGGGTGCTGCCTAAATAGTAAAATAATCTTTCTTATAGTTGATAATCAATTTTAATGATCAGTAGTACTTTTTCATTAACACTACTTTTTTGCTCCGACCGCGGACATTGGTCTGGTTCTATTGTTGTGCTTTTTGAGCGAATCACCGCACAAAAGTATAGCGCAAGAACCAACGGCACCAGACGGCGGTCGTAACGAAACACTGAAATTTTACGGGGTTGGCAACGAATTATAATCTTCAATGATTTTACATTGATAATCAATAGTTGCAATGGGCTTTAAATATTGCTGGAGAGTTTCCGATTCGATTGATAATAAAATCTCGAAAATCCATTGAAAGATAAAGGAGTTATTAACGTTTGAAATCTTACATGATTTCGTGACGGTCTCGAATTTGGAAATTTTCATTTGTCACCCTGTATCCGAGTCTTCCCCTTAGACGTAGTTTACGTCAAAAGAGAACCGAACGAGCGTCGAACATAGACTCTCTGAGTGAGAGGCTAGAACGTTACACCCTCAGCTATCTTCACTCCTTGGATGAGCGGTGATCGAAGTATAACAGGTTATACGCAATTTGCACTGATCATCGACTGCTTGTGCATTCGTGCGGAAACCCACCGGATGCTGTGTTTAGGTTCCGTGGCATATTTAAATCATCTGACGTTGAAAAACATATACGATTGAGTCTACGTCATGTGCTTTTGTGTCAATTCATTCAGATATGTCACCTAATATTCATAGTGTTTTGATGTGCAGGGAAGCAACATCACTTTCAACGTTTAATTTTAATCCTCTGTAATGCATTCTTCCTGGCGTTACAGCAAATAATCTATTTTGGCACAGTATATGTAGAACATGGCTTTTCTAACAATTAGTTTGTAAATAAAACAATTTATTTTAGTAAATGGTTTTGATTTTCTACAAATATTAACCTACTATATTCCTACCTTTTCGCTTGCATATCTTCTGTGAGGTTTTGATAGTTAATTAATTCATGCTATACATAAGTCCTAAATCTTGGACTTCGCTAGACCAATTAATTGGAACCCCATTCATAGTGATAACATATATGTTTGAAGTTTTCAAATATCACTCGGATTATGTGGGAGAAGCTGAGTTTTGGAAGGATTCGGAGAAAATGTTCCATTCTTGCAAGTCAACGGAAAATGTATCCAAACTTTTCTACAATCCAAGCATGTTTTTGGATCATGTAGTAAACTCAGTTCGATCATTTAGTTTGTCGATGACTCATCCCGGAGGTTAAATTTCAAAACGTGTTTTATGGTGGACTTCTGGTGCGAAAATTTTTCGACAGCTCTGCCCTACAGTTTGTTGTTTTAATTTAACTAATAATCGATTTAAAACACTAGTTTGTAATAACTTATACTGAATGATAACAAAAAAAAAAATTTTTTTATTAGTTATTATTAGTCAGTATAAGTTACTGCAACTAGCGCTATCATTTTGTTATTAGTGCAAAAGAAACAACAATAAGACAGAGTTGTATAAACCTTCGCACTAGAAATGGTGGACATCACGTTTGAAATTCAACCTTTGGAATGAGTTATTGACAAACTACTAAATGTATAGGTTTGATAATTATTAAATTAATTAAGTATAATATTAGGTATGCAATCAGTATGATATAAAGTATTATACATTATTGGCCCAAGTATGCTGATTTAGGTAACACCAGCTCTGTCACGAGTAATCTATCAGATTGTGTACATGGATAGTTTACCTGTATGGAGTGAACTGATAAATAATTTTGGATCTTTTGGATTTTGGATACAAAAGCAAATTAAAATTAATTAGTTCTAATTCAACCTTCGTACCATCACTGTGAAATGCTCTCCATATGAAAAAAAAGCAACCATAGTAGAATTATCTTCAGATTTTATAAGGTCGGATCTAATTCGTTAATTTTAGTTGAAAAATGGTTGAATGTCAATGACAAAAACCAATATGAAGAATCATACTATTTAAAACAATAATTTTAAAAAGGCTAGCTTATTGATTGGGTGACAGCAGCCTAAGCTGGATTCTGACTTCAAACTGGGAAGTACTCGACTGTTTGCCAACTGGAAACATTTTTTGTTCTATATCCCGGGATTTTTTTGTAATACTAAAATAAATGCTAATACTAAAATAAAACGTCACTGCATTCGCTTCAGTCGCTTGCCGGTGGATGAATATTGCAGAAGGAAGCATCACCAACACGTTCTATTGGCCCATCACCCCGGCAAGGGTGAAGGGCGTCAATTTTAAAATGATTGTTAAAACGTTAAAACACATTTTCGTCGAAAAAAAGTCAGATTTTTTGGGTTTGAAATTTAATTTTCTTTTAGATTGGCAACATGAAAGTCTAATTATTTCGATTAAAAGACATGTGTAGATATGTAGTCTAACATATATATGTTATACTTCGGCTACCTAAATACTTCGGCTACCTGTTGGTGGTGTTGGATTGCGTGGGAGTGCTCTCGCCTCTCAGATTTGACGAATCGATGTTTTAATGTTAACGATGTTAAAAATGTGGTATTGAGTTATAGAAAATAAAAATTGTTTATAAATATGTTTTTGAAAAAAAAATGAGAATCGAACAAGCGTCGAACACAGATTCTCTGAGTGAGAGGCTAGAACGTTACCCTCAGCTATCTTTACTTCTTGGATAAGTGGTGATCGAAGTATAACAGGTTATATGCAATTTGCACTTATCATCGGCTGCTTGTGCATTCGTGCGGCAACGCACCTGGTGCTATGTTTTTAGGTTCCGTGGCATATTTAAATCATCTGACGTTGAAAAACATATACGATTGAGTTTACGTCATGTGCTTTTGTGTCAATTCATTCAAATATGTCACCTAATATTCATAATGTTTTGGTGGGCAGGGAAGCAACTTCAGAATCAATTTCAACATTTATTTTGAATCCACTATAATGCATTTTGCCTGGCGTTGCAGCAAATAATTCATATTGGCACAGTATATGTAAAACATGGCTGGTCTAACAATTAGTTTGTAAATAAAACAATTTATTTTAGTAAATGGTTTTGATTTTCTATAAATACTTACTATATTTGTACTTTTTCGCTTGCATACCTTCGGTGTGGTTTTTGATTGTTAATTAATTCATGCTATACTTAAGTCCCAAATCTTGGACTTCGCTAGACCAATTGGAACCCCATTCATAGTGACAACACATCTGTTTGAAGATTTCAAATATCACTCGGATTATGTGGGAGAAGCTGAGATTCGATAGGATTTGAAGAAAAATTTTCTTTTTGGCAAGTCAATGGAAAATGTATCCAAACTTTTCTACAATCCAAGCATGTTTTGGATCATGTAGTAATCTAAGTTCGATCATTTAGTTTGTCGATTACTCATACCAGAAGTTAAATTTTAAACGTGTTTTATGGTGGACTTCTGGTGCGAATATTTTTCGACATTTATCCTCTGGAATGAGTTATTGACAAACTACTAAATTATCAAACCTATATTACTAAATGATCGAAAACATCCTTGCTATATTCCATAACAAATTACTCAAGGCAATCAACGATTTTTGATTTCCTGATAGAATAATATCAGGTATGCAATCAGTATGATATAAAGTATTAGACATTATTGGCCCAAGTATGCTGATTTCGGTAACACCAGCTCTGTCACGAGTAATCTATCAGATTTTGTACAGTGATAGTTTACCTGTCTGATCTGATAAATAATTTTAGATCAGTTCATTATAATATATACAAAAACAAATTAATATGAATCAATTTTAATAAAACCTTCCGTTAATCACTCCGAAATGCTCTCCATATGAAGAAAAGCAACCATAGTAGAATTCCCTTCAAATTTTATTAGGTCGGATCAAATTCGTAAATCTTAGTTAAAAGTGGTTGAATGTCAATGACAAAAACTGAACTGCTATCAGTAAAAAATGAATTCTTATCTATATGAAGAATCATACTATTCAAAACAATAATTTTAAAAAGGCTAACTTATTGATGGGTGCCAGAAGCCTAAGCTGGATTCTGACTTCAAAACAAGAAACACTCGAAAGTTTGTCAAATGATCAACATTATGAATCATATATCCAAAACTATGGATCATATTACGAAGTTTTGGATTGGATCATAATCACGATAAAAATTGCGCAAAATTGTATTTTTATGGATCAAAATGTAGTTTTCTATGGATCATTTTCCAAATGGATGATGGGAAAATAGCAGGAATGATATTGTTTTTCTTGATCATGTTTAAAGGTACATACTTATTTTCCAATTATTTGGTTTATTTTTAGCTTAGTTATGTTTAGTTATGGATCTTAAAATTAATCTTTATGGATACGCCTGAGCTATTTTTGGATTTAAGGTAGCGTTTTATGGAACATTCAGATGTTATTTATGGATCGTTTTCCATTTTTCTGGATCGTTTTTGTGCATTTAACGGTACAAAGTAAGGCTGCCATAAACAAATGTGAAAAATATGTTTGTCAACCCTTTTGAACGAGCGAGAAAGGCATCATCACCGCTAGGTGGTTTAATCAGGGCATTTTGCCTTTTATTTTAAATGTTTACTTCTTTCTTTCCCTTTACTCATTTTTATTTTTTCCTCCATCCTTTTCTTTACTCTTTTTTAATTTTATCTTTTTTCTCCTTTTATTCTTTTGCCTCTATCTTTCTTTCTTTAACTATCGTTTTCTTCATTCTTCCTTCTTTTTTCTTCAGACTTCCTTCTATCTCAGGCGGTGTGAAGTGTCTCAAATAAATAATGATAATAATAATCCTTGTATCTGCTTTCTTTTTTCTTGCTCCACCCTTCTTTATTTGCTTATTCTTTCTTCCTTTTTCGTTCTTTGTTAATCCTTCTTCTTTTATCCTTTTTCCTTTTTTCTCCTTCTTGCTTCCTTCTCCCTTGTTTCTTCTTCATTCTTCCTTATTTCTTCTTCCTTATTCTTTCTTCCATTTTCCATTTTTCTTCTTCCAACTTCCTTCTTTCTTCTTCCATCTTCTTTCTTCCCTTTTTTACCTTGTTTCTTCCTTTTTACTCCTTCCTTCTTGCTTCTGCCTTGTTCCTTTTTGCTTCTTCCTTCTTTTTTATTCCTCTTCCTTTTCTTTTCTTACTTCTTTTTCATTCTCTCCTTCATTCATTGCTTTACTCATCCTTATTCTCATTTTCCACTTCTTGGTTCTCATTTCTAACATCCCTTTTTCTCACTTGCCTCTTTCCTACTTTCCTCTTCTCATGCATCTCACTTCTCACTTATCACCTCTCACTTCTCATGCATCACTTCTCACTTCTCATTTCATACTCATTTCTAACTTACTTCTCTACTTACTGCTCATTTTCCAATTCTCACTCCTATTTTTTTTGACTTTTCACTTCTCACTTCTAGTTTCAATCTTCTCACTACTCACTTTCCACTCCACACTTCTAATTTCTCAATTCTCACTACATCTCACTACTTACTAGTTATTCGGCCTAATGACCATCGGTCCTAGCATAATTGGGGAAGAAGGATTGCACCATCTTGCGCATTGTACCCGGTGTCGGAGTGTGTGCAGCCATTCCGTCAAATGTGATCCCCGCCCATCCGGTGCGTCGGCTATGGAAGCAGCCATCCAGTTGGTTGTGAGCACGGTCATTCCGTCATCCAGTGTCCAAACTGTCTCGAGTGATTCGCCAGTGTGTGCGGCGATTTCGTCGGTCGGTGGCTAAGTCAGTCCTCAGTGCGGCCACCACAGCAAACCAATAGTCAAGCCCGTGCATTACCAGTGGTTGCAGCTGTATTACCGATCAAGCCGAGCCGGAGTCCTACCAGCCAGACCAGCTACCCATCGACTCGATCCATAAGCCTCCGTCCAGTGCACCGCCATTGCCAAGGCTTCATCCAGTGCGTCGACAGAGCCAAGCCTCCGTCGCCATTGCCAAACCTCCGTCTTCCCGCGAGCGTAAACCGAAGTCAAAGTCGAAACCCGTACAATCACAGTTGGTTTTCGCCCTTTAGGCATAAGGACGTTAGGCATAATGGACGTTGGGCATAAAAATAACTCAACAGAGCATGGCATAAAGAAGGAAAAATTATGCCAAACGTCCATTATGACTAAAGCCCTTAAGCCTAACGTCGCGGATCCATCACAGTAGGATTAGACCGTTTAACCCGTGAACCAGCTGAATGGTCCCCGAAATCGGCCATCGGCCCAACAGTAGGGTGGCTCAAAACCCTGATGCTCTGGACAAAATTTCAGCCAAATCGGTCAACGTTTGGGCGGTGCTAAACTCGTTGGAAGTTTATATGGAAAAATGTATGCAGAAACATCCAAAAACAATGGTTTGCAGTTGGACGGCACAATTTTCGATCAAGAACAATGATACTCATTCAGTTTTTGTAGAATTAAATACAGAATGTTATGCTAAAAACCTCGAGAAGATTCGAGTTTATTAGACAAAGATATTAGCATTTTTATGGAGTGTTGTAGGGGTGAATTTATTTCTTTTCAAAGAAATTTGCTCAAACCCCACTTCAGAGAAATGCTAATAACTTATCCGGGTAAACACTAATCTTCTTGCGCTTTTCTGCATAACATTCTGTATCAAATTATTCAAGATTTGAATGAGTATCATAGTTCTTCTTCGTAAGTTGTGCCGTCCAGCTGCAATTAACAGTTTTTGGATGTTTCTGCATACATTTTTCCATATAAACTTCCAACAAGTTTAGCACCGCCCAAACGTTGACCGATTTGGCTGAAATTTTGTCCAGAGCATCAGGGCATCAAATAGAACCGAATAAGAGGGCGGCCCATCAAAAAAGTTGTAAAAAGTTTTTCCCATACTAATTTGAGCCTCCGTAGCCAACAGCCTCAACGCTACTTGCCTCCCGCTACCGAAATGCATCCGTTTTCAAAATCAGCAATGAAAACCGCAAATACACCCCAACTTATTGACCAATAATTCTGTGCAAATCACATCTTGTCACAACTATGAGTCAGTGAGTGTTTGTTTACAAATAAAAATTGCTGAAAATTAGAACTGGCTTGTTGATTATATGGCTACCGCTTTTGCTTCATACGCAGGAGGTCGTGGGCTCAGGACCGTTCCATTCTCTGTATTGTACCTTTGTACCTTTCTCTATACTAATTTTCGAGTTCTAGCAAAAACTAAATCTGGTAATGGAGTCTACTATATACCTTCAACTAACTATTCTAACATTCTTTTAGGATTGAAGATAAACGAAAAACTCGTTTCCTATTAATAATCAAACCGTTGATCAAAACAAAACTATGCCATAGCACCTAACCCGTAAATTCAAATAAAATTCCGCATGAATTAGTGGCAAGTACAGAGGTATACTTGGGTTGCAGTGGGAGACCGACTGCATCATGGTCTGCATCGTAATTGAAAAAGTTAAGAGCTCTCGGACTGTGCACATTGAGGTAGGAAAGCCCAGTGAAATTACGATTGTTCTCCCCAATCACGGAGTAGCAACTACGAAATGTACGGTCATCTAGCTCAAGCTTAGCTTAAAATGAAAATTGCTGAAAATATATACTATTCTGAGTATAAGTCGTTACTGTATCAGATGGGTATCGTGAGAAGAAGTATTTGTGTGATTCTGAAATGTATTTTGGGGTACAGTATGACTAGTTTGTTAGTTTGAGGTATTTCTTCATCAAAGTTATTAAACCACGATTGGGAGGGGACTGTCACAACAATTTTTTTTATTGTCTTTATTAGGGAGACTTTCAGCCCGAGGCTGGCTCGTCTCCTGTCACAACATTTTTTTTCTGAAGGTTCTACATAATTGTACATATTTTACACATTAGAATATATACGAGAAAAAACTTGTGAAGTAGAAAAACATTCTCATAGGTACACTCATTTAAAAAAATGCCTTACCTTAGTATATACTTCAATTGAGTCTAGATCTAGAATATTTAAGAAAATTGGCCTTTAATTATTTGGAGCTGTGATCGTGACCCGTGAATTGACAAACGCTGGCATAGGCCACATACTCCGAATCCTACTTCAGTGCACAGTGTGAGGCAAATTAAGGTTCTCAACTCATGGAGACTAAATTGCAAATTACTGCAGTTGCAATCCGCGACGGTTGGAACGGGGAACCTGAATTCAAACCAACAGCCAGCAGTCAGTCCGTCCGTCGAAGAACGGCTTTTCCCTTGGACGATTATTGCGCCGGTCGGTGGTGGTGTGGGTACGTACGGTACGGTGCTCAGCCTACATGTGTACGAATGGATATGTGCTCAATAATGACGTGTAATTATTTAATTATATTGTATTTTTATAGCGTATATGCTAAAGAGCAAGCAAATGTGTTTTTCCTAGTTGATTATAAAACTCACACACCAGCACCACAGACCGCACCGCCACCATACCAGTCGGGTCGATGCGAGGGTATTCAGGCTTGAACTTTTCACCGACTGATCAACCGTCATCGTTGTCGTCATCGAGGTGACTTTAGACTGGGCATGTTAAGTTAATTATAAATGATTGATTTTTTTGTAATTTAATTTTAATTCAATTCTGGTACTGAACTTTGGGTTAAACGACGAAAGACGGTGGTGACGGTGGCAGCAGCGCTGTTGCAGCCCCTAGGTGAATGCTTCATGTAGTATGGTAATCATGCTGTTATTCTTCTTGGCTGACTGCTGTTGCCCCGGGAGGTAATTTATTGCCACTGGAGCACAATTTGCACGGGGAGCGAGGTGCAGCGGTGGTAAATGTTGAACTTAACTGGCAGTTAGGTAAGATTAAATAGCACTGGATTTGGCGCGTCCGAAGTTGATACGCTGGTTCAGGTGAAGTGTGAGGTGCTGCCAATGTTGTACTTTGTAACAGTTTTCTTACTGGGTTTCTCTCATTAGATGCGGGAAATTCTCAAGCCCAGTGAAGCGTGTAAATGGTCGACATGACAAGTAGATGATTTATCGATGCAGTGCCGCAAAATCAAACATAAGAAAGTCAATGGCACCTGAAAGCGTGAGCCGTTGAATGGTATGCAGTCTTGGCAATTAGGCTGTCTAAGATAGAATCAAACAAATGAGTTGACATGGGTTTCCTTGTAGGGCCGCCTTTTAAAAAGTATATCAAAATGATAAACAATAATTTGGCATCGTAAAAAAAGGACCCGAATATAGTAAATTTCGACTGTTGCAGTTTTTGGTCTATTTAAGACCTACTCCGCTTTATTTTTGCTTATTTTTCTTAATAGTTTTGTGTCATGTTCAGGATGTTTAAGTTCTTAAAAAATATGACAGAATAAAATCTGTCAATGTCGCTATTCTTCCTATAAATTAATGCAATGGCCTTCCTCTTACACATTTTGCCTTTTCTAACGCACGAAAGAGGCTCCGCTAGGTGAATTGATCTGCTTCATTGAAAAGTTCAACAAAATTAAGACTTATCAACTCTTCCAATATGCCTTCCAGTTTGGAGAGGGACGCGTTTTCTGAACTCCCTGCGGTTTGTTAACACCACACTCCCGTGTACTTGTGCGATGAGCCTCGGCAACAACAGCTAGGCTCATCAGTGCGATTAACGAACATTATGCATCCGAATCAATCAAATTAGGCCTCGTAAAAGAAGCATAAAACAAGCAATAAGTTGCTCGTTTGTCACGCATAAATAGCCTCTTGCTGCGCGCCGTCCTCGTGCACCTGCGAACTGATGATGATAATGGAGATGGCGATCATGATTCGCCAGCATTGATGGACCTGCATGCATGCTCGCATTAGCTGGGCACCAAACCAACTAAGCCCGCTTCCCGATCGACGAACGCTTTGTTTTCTTTTCGCTTTCGATAAAGCATTCATTTAATGCTCTGTTTGTCAGTCAGTCAGTCAGTCTGCCGCACCGGGACCGCGACAGGAGAGGAGAGCAAATTTGCAGTATCCCGGCCCACGGCTGGAGAGTAATTACGGACCATTAACGATACGCGATCGACGATCCTTGCGGTGCTGTTCGCAATCATGTAAAAGTGGGGGAGTGGTAATTTTGGGTTCCCATTCGAAATCACATTAGCAGGCTCAAATTGTTACATGGCCAACTGACGACGTCGTCGTTCTGTCCAAAACAAAGTTCTTCCGCAGCCAGAGCAGGAGAGGTTCGAAAATGACCGCACGATTCACCAGGCCAAACTTATTTGAGTGGAATAATTTATGACACATTACTCTGTAGAACATGGAGGCCGATTTGCCGGTTATCGGCGAGCTCCCTAATGAGGCCGAAACGTAAAAGTAGCATTAAATGATGTTTGAAGGCTTCACCGCCGACGTTTCGTTGTTTCAAGATATGGGAAGCTTGCTGATTACTACCGTATGCACTTACGCTAATGTGATATAATCAAGGCCTGGCCATCAACTGCGAATCGAGCTGGAAAACAAAGTTTCGATTTGCGTCGGATGTCAGTGTTTCGAAACTTTGTCGGACGTATCGAAAGTATCGTCCAAGTACCTACTAATATATTTTTAGTTTGATTGCTTATGCCTTCTAGACGGATATTTTATTTGAATTGAAGCTATTCGTCAATCGTAATTCAATCCTAACCTTCAAAGTGTTCGGGTCAATATGACCGAATCGCCTCTCACTTGCAATAAGTTTTTAACGCAAAGATGAAGATCTGAAACTTCCTTAACATCGACCTACTTTGTAAGACGTTCCAAACGGTTTTGCACCAAGCGTAGTTGCTCTGGTAGACCAATTGGTCTAAGCGTCAACACAATTCAGAGAACTTAGAAGATCCTATTTGAACATTCTATGATCATAAAGCATGCGTGGCCTCTATGCTACTGTCTGGACATGATGTGTTATTATCGGTTTTTACAGAGCAGAAATGACGTGGTAGACTAATTGGTCTGAACTTCAGGACAATTTGTAGAACTTGGAACATCCGTTTTGAATTTTTAAGATAGAAAATCAAACGCACAGCCTCTAAGGTCATGTCTGGGCATAATAATAATAAAATAAAGAGTTTCAGATGATTTGTTTTAGTGCAGCTCTCCCAGACCACGCCGTATTCGATCACAGGGAGGATGATTTGTTTGTAGACAGGCAATTTAGCTGGAAGGGGCCGGGCCGACAGCTGTGGTGGCCCCAAAATGTAGTTTTGATACATAATATTTGTGTGGGGCCGGGGCCACGCCCCCTCATCTGGCCTGGTAGACAGCAAGTTTATTTTTCAGGGACAATGATGACCGCCGGTTAATCAAAGGGTACAGTAGTTTTAACAAAACGTTACACTTGGTCACCGTCTTGTCAACCTGTTGACGGAAAATAAGCATGCTGTCGAGTGTACGGGTGTGCGCCGGTCCGATATTCAGCGGCGGTCAGAATTTTGGTCGGCGGCGGCGGCGTGAATCGGCGTGGCGATTTTTTATTACGTTTCTCTAAGATTTTCGGGATCTTTTCAAGATTTCCATTCTCAAAAAATATTTTTTCTGTCAAAAATATTGAATATACTTGTTGCGGAACTGAAGTTTTTTCTCGTTTATCTTAAGTGTCTCGAATAAATATGGACATGATCTACATCAGTCAGATGAATCACATCAGAAGCAGAATGGGACCAAGAGGAAATCACCGCTGGTTAATTTTGAAAGTTTCGTGCAGAAGGATGAAGAAAATCGATCCACTGAAATTTGGTTTTCATCCTGATGGTATGATTGAATACATTGAAGCGATTTGGATAAGAGAGTGGCCAACTTCCTATTATTATTTCGCGGATAAATGACGGGCTCTTCTCCCCATCTATTGGATCAATCTGGAAAACGATGGATGTGTATTATTATATGTACGACTTTCTTTTGAAGGAGATCTCTATTCATCCGTGGATTCGCATAAGTGTATCTGCTTGTATTCAACGGCAGACTACGGTGGGCTGGTCACGTTGTTCGTATGCCGGAAGAACGTCAAGCGAAGATAATATTATGAAAGAACCCGGAAGAGACCGCAGGCTTCGTGGAAGGCCACGTACACGTGGCTTTTTCTGTTGAAGAGGACCTGAGGGCGCTCAATGGGCGACTGGAAGCAGAGCCCAGGATCGAGTCCAGTGGAAAGGATACTCCATTCGGCGTAGGTTCATCGAAGAGCTGTGATCAAGTATCAAGTAGTATCTGCTTATGGAACCACCCACCGTTTTGGCCTTCTTACAGAGTTTGATGAAATACAAACAATTGGCAGGTGCCTACCTACAATAGATGGTAGTATCATCATCATCATCATTTCAAGACTTCCATTCTCAAAGAAAGAATCTTTTGAATTTCGCCATAAAACTTCTCCATAAAATTCTATAAGATTATCCTAAATTTGATATTTTCGGATATTCCACGTTTTGAGAAATCTTTTGAATTCCCAAATAAAAAGTGACATAGGCCGAATCAATGATTTGACCGGAAAAGCCCTAACGTTCGTTTGGCCGGAATGATTGTTTACCCGAATAGGTCATCAGGCCGGAAATTGCCGTTTGGTCGAAATGGTCGTTTGACAGAATGAGCAATTTGGCCGAAAATATTGTTTGGGCCAACAAGTCATACGACCAAATGTCAAGAATTTACTCAAACTTAGTCAAAAATATCCATCCGTTTGGGTTTATGACAATAGGGCCTTTTTGTCATACGACCGCTGACGTTCGTTTTTGAAGTCGATACTGCTGGCAAAAGTCACTAACCAAATCCCATTAGAACCAATTGAATGAAACTGATATAAGATCGAAAATGGTTTGACCAAACATGTAGTTTGACCGAAAGCGACATCCGAAATGGACATTCAGCCAAATTGGTAATTTGGCGAAAAAAATCATTGAACCGAATAAATCGTTTGGCCGAAAACGGGTATACCCCGTGAGGCATAAAGTCGTTAGAGCATAAGTACGTTAGACATAAGGGACGTATGATAACGGATGTTAAGCATAATGTACGTTAGGCATAATGTTACGCATAAAATGACCCAAAGAACAGCCCATGACATAAAGAAGGCAGAATTGTGCCAAACGTCCATTATCCTAACGTACTATGCCAAACGTCCTTATGCCTAACGTCACGTACCCATCGAAAATGCCGTTTGGTAGGAATGGTCATTTGGCCCGGAAATGTCTTTCGGTCAAATGACATTTTCTTCAAAGGAACATCCATAAATTACGTAACACTTAGAGGGAGGAGGTTGCCGTTTGTGATAACCATACAAAATTTTCTTATGCTTCATACAAAAAGTGAGACATAGGGAAGGGTTAAAATGGTCATTTTTGCGTTAGTTTGAATCTTCCTAAATGACCTATTCGGCTAAAAGTAATTTTGACAAAATGATTTATTCAGCCAGACGACACTTTTCAAAGAAGGTTGCAAAAAGGACGTTTTGGTCAAATGACTCTTTCTGCCAATGACAATTCTTACCGAAGACATTTTTGGTAAGATAACTATTCATCAAACGACTATTTCGCCGAACGGCCAAATGACCTGTTACAACAAACAACGTTTTACAAGTCCGACCAAATGTTTCTTTTGGCTGTACGTCGCTTTCGTTAAACAAGTTTTGACCTGATAACAGTTTACGTCTTACTTTTAGTTTTGCTAAATGGAAAATAAAATTCTGAGCATTTTTCCGTTGTTTTAAAGTTGGGTATCCAACCTAGCCGTCTAGTGGAGATCCTTATCTGCCTTATCCTTACGTAAAAATCATTCGAATGAAGGATAAATAAAAGCAGCCGTCTTAAATAAGATTGAGGAATCTAGATTGAGGAAGTCAACGTTAAAGCATCCCTCTTACCAGTCATATTTTTCTGTAAATTTCAAAGGATACTCACAGAAACTCAATAGAATTTCCGTGGATATTCTGAATATTTTCCAGAAATTTGGACTTCGTGAAAACTCTGAAGAGATTCTCATAATATTTCAAGCAATGTTCTTGGTAAATCAAGGAACTCCTCTTATAATTCAAAAATTCTTGAAACTAGAAAGTAGCTCCTCTGGTAAATCTGAAAATAATTTCCAAAGGAATATTCTAGAAAAACTTGAAGAATATTGTGGGAAGCTCATTAAATTTTGAGGAGAAATTAAAAAAATCTCCGTTAATGTCTTGAAAATAGCCAAAATGACCAATTCAGCCGAAAGACCATTTCAACCGAATGTCCATTTCGGCCAAATGGCCCTTTCGACCAAACGACTTATTTCGGCCAAGCAGGCACATTCGGCTTATCGAGTTTTTCAGCCAAAGGAACTGTTCGACCAAATGACATTCTGGCAAATAACTTTATGCTAGATACCCTAGCAAGTATAAAACATAATATAGAAAACATATTTTAATTTTGACATAAAATTGATTCATAATTTGTTTCCAAATATGAATCATCATGATTGATTTATTTTGATCTAATTTATTACAATCGCGATTCGCTGGTTGGACCACAACCTCGACCCAACTAACGAATTCGGTTTGAACAGTCATTTGAACACGTGCATTTCGCGAACATCACAAATGATGTCCATTGACAAAAAACCCATTTTCAGTGTTTTACATTGATTGATTGATTGCTTTTAGTTGTTTAATGTCCCAACCAGCAGGAAACTAAAAGGACCCAATATTATGATCCCTACCAGCGAATCGCTGTACTAAATGTAATGATATGACATCAAACTGTGCTTATTTTGTTATCGAACCAATATCAAATAATTTTCGATTTGTTCTCATCGACAGCACGAATAGTTTTTAATTTGATGTCACAGTTAGATTTGTTTGCTATACGTTTTGTTATTTTAACCGTTAAAACAACCAACAACCAATTAAGTAAACATGATGACGATTTCACAATATTAAAACAAGTTATCGATTTGCTCTCAAGCTTTGCTCGGTTGACGATAGAGTTATGAATAAATGAATAGGGTAGGCTTCTACCAAATAGTCTATTCGGTTAAACGACATATTGGCCAAACAACTTTCAATAGTGGTCTTCGGTCAAATGGATTTCTGTCGAATGACTCTTGCCGTTGAAAAATTTAATTTCTATGTTTTAATTCAACAGAAAATCATTAGCAATTTCACACGAAATTTTCTTAGTTTTTACGAAACGCTTTTCGAAATTTTAACAAGTAATTGTATAGAATTTTCATGATAATCATTGGTATCTTCACGAAAATTTTCTCGAGTTTCACATGATGTTGTGAATCTATCAGTCAATTATACGGAAATTCCACTGAAATTTTTGCAATTTCTTCAAATTTGGATCAAATTTGGAAAATTATAGATCAACGGCGTAGAAAATTTTACAGCGGCGCGCTGATGCAAAAATGTGAGCGGCAGCGGCGTGCCAAAACTGTCAGCGGCGGCGGCGGCGGCAGCACTTCTATTCGAGTGTCAAGCCAAGGTAGTCGGCCTCATTGGCCCATTCCACAGTCGGGTCCTTGAGGATGCTTTTACGGTCCCCAGGCGGAACACGTTTAGGGGATTAAGAGTGAGGAAAACTGATGACCTGGGTCTTCCCCGCGTTGATACAGATCTTCCAGCAGGTGAGGTCTGTAAAGGCCTCATTGGAGTTTGCCACTAGCACTAGATTTACCATTGTGAACAAACAGAGACAGAATGCCGCCTTCTGAAAGTTCTGGCATGCCAACAGATTGAAAGCAGGGCCCGATGATACTGCCCTGGGGACGTCTGCGACGATGTTGTGCGCATTGAAACTCGACCCGCTAATGGAGACTCGGAATGTCCTTGCCGATAGATAATTGTGATGATTTTCACCAAGTAGCTGGAAGATTGTGCGTATAGTTTGTACAGGCCATCATCCGCCATTGTCGAATGCCTTCTCAACATCGAGTAAGGCCGTGGCGGCTGTTTTGAAGACAAACTTGTTTCCGTTTGAGGACGTTGGTAAATCGAGTCAGTTGGTGTACAGTTGACCGACCGCGTCAGAAAAACTGTTCCTCGAGCAGATTGTTGAGATTTTCGGCAGACTCAAGAAACCGGTGATGAATAGCTTTTCGAATAGCTTGAATAACCCTGAGAGCAGACTGATGGGACGATAACTTTTTCCCAGGGTTCCGGATTAGGATGACTTTCGCTGACTTCTAGGACGATGAGTAAGCTGAGCTGGAGACACTGATTAAAGATCAGTAAAGGTGCTCGAAGAACGCAGCACTCATATGTTTGAGGTCGAGATTCAGGATGCTGTCGAAGCCTGGGGCCTACATGTTCTTCAATGATTTGATATAGGCCGTCAACTCGCGGGATCTCAACTTCTCGGAGAAGTCGTTGGGTAACAAATGGATGTTATTAGCATGCTCGTTGACGACTGCTTCTTGGACTGACGATGTTCTGTCCAAGATTGTGTGAGCTGTCAGTGACGACCTATTTCACGACCTTCTCTGCAGGAGTTATCAAGATCCTTAGAGTCATTATTGTCTAGTGGGATCAAATATGTAATGGGCCAGAGGCTTGAATTTTAGTATTTTGGTCATTTTCCAGAACGGCTTAGCAAATCTGGGAGAGTGCGGATCTTATTCGAAATCGTTATTTTTTGAGGTCCACCATTCTGGTTGATAATTTTTGTGATTCGATTGGCGTATCTTAAGCTCAGGCAGTCCAGTACGCTGAAAGAGCCTGCGAGTAACATTCACAATCGAATAAAACCTTTGGTGAGTGTATTGATGTTCAGGGAGTTGCTTACTTGCCGAGCCGTCGGTACATGTTGCTCTCGGTCACCGAGATCCCGCCTCGATGGAACGCAGCTGCCGATCGATTGCTTCAGGCGTTACCGGCCCGCGCCTCGTTGTCGACAATGGCGTCCACGCCCTTTGGAGCCAGCCTCAGTCAATTCGGTGAGTAGTTTCGCCGGAACTGCTGATGCCGATTGACCGATTGACTTCCGCCACCGGATATGATCCGAACTGAGCTCCTGCTGAACGACCGGCTGCGAGACGTGGTCGTTCATGTTGGTTATGTGTTGGTCGAGGGTTGCGTGGACACCGGACCGACTCAGCCAGTGGAAGATCCGAGCTCAAGATCGTGAGTGGCCTTCCTCCATGTCGTTGCTTCAGATGGTGCCGTTTCAATTGCCGTGACTGTTGTCAGGCTTGATGTGGTCGTCGGCAATGATATCTGGGCTTGCCTCCGCGTAACTGACGATGTCCCTCGACGGCAGCCGATGATCCATCGCCAGCTTTGACTTGCATTGGACGGTACGTCGCGATGAGCGTGATTTTGACGGAAGTGGTCACTTCAACACCGATGACTTCATACTCAGCTGTAAGCGGCAGCAGGCGACGGTTGATGTTATATCGAGTGCGATGGCCACACCACCTCTCCTGGAGTCGCACGATGCGGAAGTTCGGGATGTGGACGCCACCTCCGGTTTAAGGTGCGTTTTAGTGATGAACGCCACATCGATCTCCTTCTCCTCGAGGAAATAGCAAGTTCGATGCTTTGCTCTTGAGCGAAAGCGTTCCAGTTGACCCCACCCTTGCAGTCATTTTCAATAATGAACATGCCAGAATGAAGACCTGGTCGAAACAGGTTTTGCACCGCGCACCGAGTGGCGAGCTTATCCTTCGGTGGGACGGCTTCGTTCTCCGACTGGCGACGGAACCCATGAGGAGGAGCGGAGACCATTAGCTGGTGGATATTGCCGACGGTGCTGGAGCTTGACCAACGCAGCTGCCTCCCAGTCGCTTGTGCGGTTGTAATGGTAGGAGGATTGGAATCGTGATATCCTCTCGTGTGTCGTGACAGGCGATTTTTGCACGGCCACTGGCTTCAGGCCGCAGCTCTCGAGTTCCGCAACAGATCTTCTTCCTTATGTCGTGGAGCCCTGGTAGAAAGTCTTGAGCGGCTTCGTGCCAGGGTGGTCATGAGTGTATACTCATACTTGTGGACCTCGAGGAACTCCCGACGGACTGATGATGGTCCTTGTTTGCAGACATCACTTTCATGCCCTCGCTGCAAAGCCGAAAAGTACATTCTGCTGGCTTTTTCGGGCGCAAATCCGGGATCGCCCTTCACAAACGGGCGGACACTAGCGGATAGCTTTCATGTTGTTCTATTAGTTGCACTTTTCAAATTAATTCATGAAAAAATGTTACTTAGGTCCTTTTGAAAAGTGAAGCGAGACTTCTCCTTCCACTCGGTTGCACCTGCGGCAGTTGCGATTACTGCTTCTTCCGTTTCTTCGGCGGATGGCCAGTATCATCGATTAGCGAAGACTATACGTTGCTCAGCAAAAGCCCGCTCTCCAACTACAGTGCGCTTCGTACCTTTCCCGCGACCGAATCGGCTATCGAGTCTCCATGACGGGTCCGGGAGAAAATAACGCCTACGCAACGAAGTGAAAACGTGAACAACGAACGAACGAAAAAAGACACTTAAAAAATTCGCGGGCAAAAGCACGCCCGTACGCAGCTGTCACAACTAGAATGATTTGCGACGGTGTGATTTCACTGAACTGCTAGAGCATCCTAAGTTCGACCTCGATAGCATTGCAGTAATGTTAACGATCTGGGCTTTCGGACAATCGATTTCTTCCGTACATTATTTCTTTATCACTGCACACGATTCGATATTATATCTACGTAAAGGAAAGTTTTGCTTGTTTCTTCAGTACTTTGAAATCCTCTGCAACAGTTGCCTTCAGAAAGTGAAAGACTCAGTTCTGGTGTCGATGGGTGAAGTGCATTTATCAGAATCCATGATAACAATGGAAAAACATTTGCATTTAGGTATACGACCATGCACAGAACAGTTATTTATTTATTAATCACCGTCTCAATGTTTCACATAATTCCACAGACTGTATCCTAATCCAAACCCTAATCCTATTTTAAAAACGGATTTTGACATATCAAAATCAAATACTGGACTGACACTATTGAAAGAACGAAGACATTGATCAAATTGTTGACATTGCGTTGTTGAATCCGTAGGAAGTTCTATGGCGTCTTATGAGACGTCGCGATTCGCTGGATTGGGCCACGACCTCGACCAACTAACGGATTCGTTTTTTAGTTGGCCAACTGACATCCATTTGAACACGTATTTCGACTTGAACATCACAAATGATTTCCAGTGATACAATACCGTTTTCCGTGTTTTCATTGAATTTTGACGTACGTTGATTTTTAGTTGGCCATGACCCAACCAGCAGGCCCAACTAAAAGTGACCCAAGTAAAAATCCCAACCAGCGAATCCCGACTGTAGTAGCTCGCGCTCACGCAGCAGACGAAGGGCATAAAACAGAAACGTTATTCAGCAACTGGGGGAGTCAGGTTTCCACATAGTCGAAAGACGAAAAGCCTCTGTAAGTTTGTCGCCTCGAAAAAGCCGTCTCTACGCAATCAGTCTGCAGCGGCGTGTAATCAGGTAGGTTCACTGGATCCGTCAGGATGATCGGCGAAGGGCATATCGAATAAAACAGCGCTGGACTTCTCCATACAAATGATCTGCGTTGTGTGGGATGGAGACCACACGCAGACAGCATATTCAAAATGCTGCGCACCAACGAGCAATACAGCAGCGCCTGAATAGCATGTACGTCGTTGAAGCTGCTGGTGGTGCGTTTAATAAATCCAAGTGCTGCGAATGCTTTAGCGGTAGTGGCGTATATACTTGTCAAAACGTAGCTTGCTGTCATTGATTATTCCCAGGTCGCGAATGCTTTCAACGTGCTCTAAGCGTGTCGCTCCGATTGAATATTCAAAAGATATTCGTAGTGATGGCGAGAATGTGATGGACTTGCACTTTGAGTGTTCAGTTCCTTCCGTTCTCAGAACCAGCGCACTAGCTCCTTGATAACGCTGAAGCACGCAGCAGTCAAGATGAGACTTTATAACTCTATAAATTTTAAGATCGTCGGCGTATAGCAGTTTCCTGATTTCAGTCGGAAGGAGGATCGTTGATAAATAATACGAAGATAAGTAGCCCCAGAATACTTTTCTTTAATCGATTTAAACACTTCGAATATTTTCTTTTCTTTCGATGGAGCGATTTTGTTAGAATTTATGAAACAGCAAACATAACATATTTTCTGACAAACACACAACAAATCAACCATGCGTTCAGCAGAACAATAAACAACCAATCAACCAATTCTTGGTCAATCCTGATCTGCCTACACACTGGACTGGCTGACCTACAGCCCATAGCCAGCGCATGCGGAGTCTATCCGAGCCGACTTCCTCTTTCAGGTTCTAAACAGGGTAAACATCATATTAGCTAAAAAATTGGGAGGATTAATAAAATGGCAAAGCAATCTTTTAAGCATCGGGAAGAAAAAATTAAAATTTGAATCACTCTACTGTCCATGGCACAAAGCATGCTATTATTAATGGAATAGATATTCTTTATATTATGGATCTGCGTAGGCATCACTATACTAGTTGGAAAAGTTAGTTGGAGCTTTATTTTTCTTTATAACTGTAGAAATTCTTACCATATTCCACAGAAACATCGTCCTCATGCTCCTAATATGAATAATATACTTATGTTTTCTTGAATCCGTATGAGCGGGGCGCAGTATGGAAAATGCAACTTCGTCCGATCAAGTGAGATCAAAGTTTTTCTGAATCGTTTGGGACCCAATCAACTGTGCAAAATATGGGCTCGATTGGTTGCGACCTCGCATGCCGCATCGCGTTTAAATTTACATGGAGATTAGTACTTTTTACATTTTGCTCTTAGCGGCTTCAATTTATCATCAATAACGTGACTCAATACGTTAGCATATAGCCTGGAAGATGCCGAAAGACTTTGCTGAAGGTACAGCAGCTGGAAGGTCTACAAAAATGTTATTACGTTTCGAAAATTGATTGTTCAAACCATATCAAGAAATCAATGTTTCTGCCAGCACTACCGGACAACCTGTAATTGTCGAAGCGAAACCCATTTTCATTCTAGTCAATTTTACTGTGAAATCATTCCGAATATCTTAACAAAAATCCTATAAAATCAATAATTTTGAACACTCAGGTAAATTATTGCACCACGTAGTTCGGCAGTGCTGGCAGAAAATGATTTTTGCATAGTGTGAATACTCAATCTTCGAAGCGTTATAACTTTTCGTGAACGTTCAGCAACGTGCCTTCTTCAGCAAAGATTTTTCAGCATCCTTTGGGTTATCTTTAACGTAATGTGCCGCTTGGTTTACGATGAACTGAAACCTCTAGTAGTAGAAATGCAAAAATATACTTTCTTCCATACTAATTTCCATACAAACTTCAAATGCGATGCGGAAAGCGAGGAAGCAACCAATCGGTCCCAAATTCTGCACAGTTTTCAGGACCCAGAATGGCTTGAAAACCATTGATTTGAAAAATGACCATGACGCCCACTCTAATCGTATGGATAGAGTCAATTATACAAAAAGCGCTAGTCATGCAAAGCAAGGGGCACTCAACTTCAAGCATACTAATCGAACGATTCTACATTACTGTATCTTACCTGATCAGATCATAGTCAAACATATTTCACTCAGTTATGCTTCGAGTTATCATTTGTTCTTTTGCTTCGTCCGGAGATTTGCGCGACAAGAATCGATGACTGCACCATTCCCTGTTGAGCTACCCAAATCAGGGTCCACTTCCGGATGGGATCTGTGATTTTAATGAAACCTACGAATGGGGCTTACGGGAAGTCTACTTTCCTGAGGATCCAGCACCGCATATTCATCCGAGTCTGGAGATTGTGCGCGGCTTATTCCATTGCCAAAAATCAGTCCAGCTGTATTCAATTTATTCTGCAAATTTCCATGATCGATAAAATGTCCACATGCACCTGATGTGCGACGAATGGCGTGTGTTGACAATTTTCCTAAGCACAATGCGGGCCACTATATTGGTACGACCGCGACATCCCAGTGCATGTGCACTCCTTTCGCAGGATACGTCGTTCGAACGGACAAAAGTTTGTTCTTCAATAGTATTCTCTTTGGGCAACCCGTGTAATGCTTCATCTCTATGTGGTTTATTGGAGAGGACATGACGAATTCTGGTGATCAGTTGCAAAACTTGCTGCAATTGCACGGTTGGATCAATTACGTGCGCCGTTATGGGTATGTTGGAATAAACCCGATGAAGCACCAGTACAGAACAAGACCTGCAAGGGTCATTGGCGAGTGAGAGGAATGAACATAACAGAACTGCGATTATGATGTTCGTAGTTATGGTCTGTTACTTATTTCTGGCATGTTGGTAAAAGATTTTTTCTTATGGCAATGTAATTTTTGGGTGCACATCTTTTAAAGGTAAAATTGTAAAGCAATACGTAACTT
>NW_026942188.1:1693968-1779019 GCF_024139115.2 Armigeres subalbatus
AGAAGTTACGTATTGCTCGCGAGTTAAAACGTAAGGAAGCTGAAATCTAATTTTATTATATAGAGATTTTAGGAAAAATATTTTTTTGTTGAAAAATATTTATTTTGAAAATTTTGTAATTGTTTACGTTAATATTGGGATTTATTAATGAAAATTTTGTATTTTTCTCGTGTGGAACATATATTGATTCTTTATGGAAAATTCTTATTTCATAATTGCACCTTTTGCTTGGTTAGTTTATTATTGTTTTGTGTGAAATTTTTCTTAACTATTTTATGGAATTTTATGGGTTTATTGGAATACTATACCGATTTTATATTGGCAATTTCCCTATTTTGTTATGGAAAATTTCTATTTTTTTCTTTATTAAAGAGATTTTCTGGTCCAGTGAGCTACCTCATCTCTCAAAAATTTAATTTTCATTGAAATTTTATTTTGCATCGACTACTACAGACACTTTAGGTTATACAAAACGTCCAGGAAGTCGTAATGTTTTGAACTACTTAATCAGCCCAAGTCTTGAACCCAGTGCTTATAAGGCCCCGCTAAAAAAAGTTTGTGAACAAAACCTCATTGTCATTGTGCAACTTGATGTTGACTCAAGATACCTGGGGGTAATTGTCTCTGATCTCATGTAAATAGAAACTAGGATCATAGTATGCTTGGGTCAGACTGGATTGCATATACGATGATGGCGGATACTGGGTAAAATGTCCACTGGATTCCTTTGGTGGTAGATACTGTGTGGGCTTAAACCTGAGAACGTTTCTTGGAGTACTCTTGAGCATCCTGTATTCCTTTAAATATTAATCACTGCCTTAACGTTCAGGATGACCCATATTATTCCAAAGCTCAGAATGATTCAAACATTTCTTTAACTTCATTTGTACGCTCTAGAATCGAAATCTTCCAAGGTTTCAGATATCTTATTTTCAGTCCACAAATTTGAGCTCCCCAGCATTTTTTCTGTGTGCTAAATATCTTGATGAATAATTCTTTTGCTGAAGAAAATGGTGGTTCAGCTCTTTTTGGGATTTACAGACAAATCAAAACGTTGAGCATATATGACCCATCCGTCCTGAAGGGTTGAGATTTGTTTTAAACTAATTTCAATCGTTATTATAACACTGTTTTTAACCTACATTGTTTTAGGAATTAGAGTGTTTTTTTTTCTAGAACATTTGCCACTTTTTTTCATATCGCAGGAATCTCCTTAGTTCTAAGACCTTTTATGAATTTAAAAGCATTTTATTAAGAATTTCATGTTGATTTTTCAAATGCAAGCTTTCTATGTCATAACCTTTTTCATACGCACCTGCATTAGAATTTCGCATTTAGAAAATTTGGTGCATAATTAAATATTTCGATCAGTTATCCCAATTGTTCAATATCGATAAAAACTAGGGCTTAAGCCTAAATTATTGCCTCATATTTATTGCTAGGGATTAATTTTTAAATTCAATATCTTCTGAATTTAATAATACTATTCTTGAAGTTGCAAGGAAAACCTTCGAATATTGACGAGGCAGAAAACTCGAGTTCCACGGAAAAATCTTTTAATTTCAACGAATTTTTTTCCGAAATTCTGCAGAAGAGTTCGAAAATGTCGATAGAAATTTTGAAGAACACGAAGAATCCGTAGAAGGATCAAATGCATACACAGAAAAAAAATAATAAAAAGTAATCGACGCGTAACACAAAGACGTGGAAAATTACACTATTCTGGGCGTACATGGATCTTTTCCTGCTGTTCGTTTCCTAAATGTATATGAATTTATATAGCATTATGACACTTATTCGTATAAAGTGACATAATGCACAATTGCATACGTTCAGGGTGATAACATCGTTTAAAATTACGCTGTTTTTACATTCCCTATGTGCATGACTTGTGTAAATTTAACAACTTTTTCATCTGTGCATTTACGATGAAAATCTAATAAACATCAAATTCCGAAGAATTTCCAGTATAAATTAAAAAAATTCAGCTCACTTGTTTTTAAAGAATCTCAAAACAAAATTTCAAAATCCCGCAAGATTTATTTTGAAAACCCAAAGATTCTTTTGGAGATAATCCAGACTCTTCTGTGGAAATTTCAAATAATGCCTCGGAAAAAAAAAATACTTGGAAAATTAAAAAAAATGTGATAGAATTCGACAAAGAGCATTAAAAATCTATTCCGGAAATTTTTAAAATATGGAAATGTTTTTAAAATATGGAAATTTGAAAAAATATCCAAGAACTAAAAAATCAATAGAAATATCAAAGTGTTTCATGGTATCATTGTTTAATATCCCTTGAAATTCCAGAAAGAATTTTTCTTAAAAAATGTAGAAGTCTTCTTCTTCTTCTTCTATGGCTCCACATTCCAACTGGAAGTTGGTCTACTTTAATTCTAGTATATTCTATTAGCATTTCAGTTATAAATTGAATGCTTTAATATGCCAGACAGAATTCATATGGAATTTTATCGAGTTTTAAGGAAAATTTTCGGAGATGTTTTGTTTTTTTTCATTAACAATTTGTAGCAAATTACCATTCTGAATGCCAGCACTTTACCAGAATTGTATAAAGTAATGTCAAAGCTTTTTAAGAAAATTTTTACTGGATTTTTCCTGAATATCCAAGAATTCTTTTTTGAAGTTTTTCTTAAGATTTTTCTGATTATTGTAAAAACATGAATATTTTCAAAATTGTAGTTGCAGTCCGCTGATGCAAAAGCGTCATGTGATGCCAAAAACCATCTGCGTGATTTTTTTGTGGAAATTGAGACTGAATAAACCTATTTTTCGTTTATTTTCATGGAAATAGGATCTATTGCCAAGATGGTCAAATAACGTGATATGCATCGGGCGTTGCGACCGACGCCGTGCTACCGGTTTTTTCGATGGCACCTACGTCCTTTTAACGCCGAGTTGAAAAGGTGCCATGGCTGGCATCGGCCCTAAGATGCGCTTTGCGGTTTATTGATTAAACCGGCTAAATTTTAATGATTGTACTTTTACACCGCCATTATTCACCAAAGTTTTTCGTGAAAAAACCACGGGTTCGAGGGCAACACCCCTCCCCATGTGGCTTATCGTAGTCATTTTCCAACCCCCTCCCCCATATATGACCAATGCGGTTTCTGACGGCCCCTTACTTAGGCAAACTGCGCGAAGCACCGCACAAAAAAAAGAAGAGCCCAAAAAACTAACTACACTGAACGACGGCCGAATGAGACTCATTGCGAACGGAAAGAGGTGCTGCCAAATGGTCCAACACCCTACTTTAACGTTGATAGTCAAATGTTTCAATATAACTGGAAAATTGCTGAGAGTTTCGAGTTCGATTGATAAAAAAATCCATCGAAAGATAAAGTATTAACGTTGAAATCACATGATTTCGTGACGGTCTCGAATTTGGAAATTTTCATTTGTCAACTGTATCCGAGTCTTCCTTAGAGTAGTTTACGTCAAAAGTAGTATTGAGCAAGGGAGCACCCATAAAGCACTGGAATTGTTAGTGCAAGTGGACGGATGTGGTCAAATACTTAGACATTGGGTGAGTAAATTTTAGAAAATGAATTAAAACTGGACTCATATTTTCTGCAGATCTTGAATCACTAATATATCACGAGATTCAATTATTTTTCAATTGTTTCGGTGTACCTATGAATGTCATTTTATGTACGATCAATCCATTTTGCGTTGGTGGCGCCCCTTAGCAGCAGCATAGTAGTGCTCAGTGCAACTTAGTGTTGCTAATCTTCGTAAAGAGCGCGAGTGGTGCCTGCATTAAGTGCTCAGTACGAGTTATTGTTGTTATGATGTTTTGAATGAGCGCGGAGTAAGTTCGTAAAGTGCCTGGCAACGGTAGGTGTTGCTAATCTTCGTAAAGAGCGCCAGTGGTACTGCATTATGCCTAGTACGAGTTATTGTTATGAATTTTGAATGAGCGGAGTGGTGCTCGCATAAAGTGCCCAGTACAAGTTATTCTATAAATTTTTGGTTGAGCGCGAGTAGTTTCGCATAGTGCTCAGTGCAACTTAGTGTTGCTAATCTTCGTAAAGAGCACGAGGTGCTCGCATGAAGTGCCCAGTGCAACTTAGTGTTGCTAATCTTCCTAAAGAGCGCGAGTGGTGCTTGCATTAAGTGCTCAGTACGAGTTATTGTTATGATGTTTTTCAATGAGTTAGCGAGTGAAGCCTGCATGAAGTGTTCAGTACGAGTTATTGTTATGATTCTTTTGAATGAAAATGAGTGGTGCTCGCTAAATTGGTAAGTGAAACTTAGTGTAGCTTAATCTTCGTAAAGGAGCGCGAGTGGTTCATAGCATCATATTTAACAATGAGTTGTACAGCCGTTCCATTCTAATAAAATGTGCCGCTTAAAGGTCCTGTATTAAAAGTAGTCATATACTATAAATGTAATATTTATAATACCAGATGATATGCATGTTGCTAAGCGCATGATTCGATATCATTTTTTGCCTTATAAAGTAGCACATGCTGTTATAGCATAAAACCACAAGTTTTCTATGTTTTTCATTGAAAGCCAATTCAAATGACAATTTTTTTTCACAAAAGTTCTGAGAAGAGGGAAATGTGGCAGTGAAACAGCACTTGCTGTTTACAACATAAATATATATTCAATGCTTTGAAACTAATTGAAGTAGGCTTAATGAACTCAACTTAGAGTCACATCAGCAATCAGCGCAATCGGGGAATGTGTCGCTCATCACATTCAGTAGAAATAAACAAAGGGATAAGGTGTTCCAAGTGGCTCCTGCCACAACAACAGTCAGAATAAACTCCACAAAAATCTATATATTTAACAATCTTCCACGGAAATTGAGAACTTTTTCAGAGAATTCTCGTGAAAGTGCCAGAAAAGTTTCCTGTAAAAACTTTTAGAGTCTCTCTGGCGGATATTCCGGATAAACCTATACTGAGAAAACAACATACGGTAGGAAAAATTGATTATTATCATAGTTCCATGTATTTCGATTTTGTTTTCACAGAAAGTTGACAAGGTCACTTGAAATCAGGTACGGGGTGTTTAAAAATATCTAACGGCGATTTTTTGAAAAAAAATGATTTTTATTGTTTTCTTCCCAAAAAAAAACGTATAAAAAGTCAATTGATAACTCAGCAATGGATAAATCTTAGTAAGCCCTCAAATTGAAAATATGGCATATTGCTTGCCTTTTGTGTATTTTTTTAAGCCAATCTTAAAACGGATACAAAATTTTGAAAAATATGTTTTTCTGTGATTCAAGCGTTTTGTATGTTTTCGGACATATTTTTTTATGTTCGCCTTTATTGACAATTTTCTTAATTGTTTTCTGTGCAAGTATCCCTCTCTATTTTCAACCTTGGTTATCTTGTTGATTCTACAATTATTTCTTCCGACATTCGCTCTAGATGACCGCCTTTGACAGCCTTGCTTCAGTATTTTTTATGATTCATAATATTTTCCCTCTAGATTCAGTGTTCATCATGTCTGTGGGACACGCTATGTACAAAACTCACTGAATATTGTTCGTGCAAAATTACCAATCTAAAACTGTTGCTGTATGCACACTTATCCTATATTTGAGGAGGATTTCATTTGTGTGAGTCCTTCATACTTGTAAAGGGCATTAAGTTGTCGCAAGTCGTAGAAACTGCCAAGCATTCTATGAAAATAATTCAATAACTAGTTACTTTCTATTCCTATCCATTACAATGGCCTAACAGTGAGTTGACATCCGGGAAGAGGCGCTTCATCATAGCTCTGTGGGTCCCCATAAGTCTAATATCGCCACGCTTCCACGGGTCTTCCGATTACAATTTGTTTGTTTATAAGGCATTTATTGGTAGTGCAGCTCAATTGCTGTCCTTCCGGACATCAGCTAGAGGAGAGGTGCGTGTCCCGTGGGTCTGTTTATGTGGGTTTGATATGGGCTTGTTGAATTTATAAAAAAAGCAAGACAACCGCAAGCAGGGCCCCTATCAAAGCGACTGTGTGCCGCTCAACGCGCTGTAGCCTAGTCCTGGTGTTGAGGAGACTTAAACAAATTTGACCCGGACTGACGAGCGTCTGTTCACCGGTGAGAGTGGCCCAACAGCGTCTGTTCTGGCATCCAGCGGCTGAGTGTGAAATGCTATTCCCGGAAGTTGATACTCAAGATGGCAGCCCATCCCGGTGGATAGGGAGGGACCTTAGGCCAACAACCTACTGTTCCTTAAAACATCAATTTGTTCGAGAATCCGATAATGAAAGAATTACTGACTGATTTTACGGCGACGACTCTTAGCGCGAAACAACGGACACGAATAGAACGGAACGTTTTTAACCCCAGCTCAGCAGGGGTAAATTGGCACAACTTGCCAATGAGGCACGCTTTGGCCAGTTTCTTGAGATCCGGGACTGAGTGAAGTCCGCCATGAACTTTGAGAACACAGAACGCCGTCGGGATAAGTTCTGCTATACCTGTTTACGAGGTGAACACGCTCCCCGGCATCGCGGAGTTGGCTTCCTATCACCATTCTAAGCATCTTAACTTCATTATGCGGGACGATAAGAAACCATTTATGGAAATCAAACATTGTTGACAATGACATCTACTTGAACGAAATACGGCATATTTGATAACTGGTGTAACAAAAGCTTTACAACTTAATGTCAAGAAATGTAATTTGGATCACTTTCAGTAGAAAAAACGGAGCACACCATCGATAACGTACTTTTGGTTAATACGTTAAAATTTTATATAGGTCTAGATTTGCGTACACCTCTTGAGATCTAAGCTAACCTTTACCGACCACTATCAATCCATTATCCATAGAGAAACAAATATGCTGCATTTTATTAAAATGATTTAGTTATAACTTTCAAGATCCTTATACAATTAAAACTTCTTGTACGCTGCGTATAGTCAGATCAATTATAGAATATTGTGGTATTGTATGGTCTCCATATGAAATACAGTGATGACTCGAATAGAATCAATTCAAAAGCAACTTTTATATGCCTTACAAATTAGGTGGACAACATTCTCACTTCCTGCTCGTACGAGCGCGCGATGTATGCTTATAGACATCCATCATTGAAAAAGCGTCGGAGTTTCCAGTGATCTCATTTTGAATGATATTGTTTCGCACTGCATTGATTCCACCAAACTATTGTCTTGGTTTAAATTTTTACACCACTCCGGCAATTGAGAAAATCGAAACTTGTTGTTACACTGTCATCATCGAACAAATTATGCAACTTAGACCAATGAATCAATGATGTATGTTTACAATCAGTATTTGAAGCAATTGATTTAGCCATGCCTGTATGAGCCTAAGAAAATATTTTAGGAACATTGAGTCAATAGAACATAGTTTTTTTACAAGGGAGAATGTCATTTACACACTAACCCAGTACACGTGTATTGTAGTGCCAATACCACACGGAGTGTACTGGAGTGTCGGACCTGACCATACCTGGTAATAGCCGACAAACTCCCTTGCTCCACCATCGTTTCCCCCAGAACTACCTCCCCAGTACTACTTGTCAGATGGCAAGTACTAAACGTACTTGCTCGTTCTCGCTCACACATATTGTCCTGTGCTGAGACTGACTTGGGTGCTCGCTCTATCGCACTCTCAAACACACCCTACATACTCTGGTTGCACCTCTTGTCATGCCGTGCGGTCTAACTGTGTGCCCACCCTTCTAATGCCATGTAAGGTGGTTAACTTGTAGCGCCCACCCAAACCTCTGATCATGCTGCTGACACTCCATGCTTGACACACGCTAACGCTCCTATGGGTCTGACTTGTGCCCACCCTTCACGCCGTGCGGACTAACTTTTGTGCCCACCTCTCATGCCTGTGGGACTAACTGAAGGCCCACCTTTATCGTAAAATTAACGTGAGACTGCTCACCTCTTCATTCAGTTCGAGCTGACAACATACCACTTCGAGTCATTACTAAACCACTCCCTCTGGCATCCCTTGTGGACCTTCCTTTAGGGTTCCCACTTCTGACATACCATGTGAGTCTGACTCACCCCGTTCATGCCATATGAGACCTAGGCTCTAACACGACTCAACTCATTCCTCTGTACAAACAGTGAGACTGACTTGGATGCTCACCCACATTCCTCTTGCCACGCTGCGTGCATCAGTAGCCGAGGAACCAAATATCCTGCGCTACCCCAGCGCGGCGTGTGCTGTCCACATACACCATTCATTCACCCTTCTGCCATGCTCGAGGTGACGATCTCGCCACCCGCTGCGCCATTACCTCTGTATGGGCAGAATTCCAGGCGCACCTACTTACCAATCACAATAGCGGCTTTCGATTTACTGCGCGCAGTCTGCAGTCGGCACTGGTGTTCGTCGACTGCGTCCATTCTCACCGCTGACTCCTAAATATCAGTTGCCCTGCAACTCACGCTTTACTCAACGGATACGAAATGCTCTCATTCGTCAACCTGAGGTCACAGGAACTTATGTGCCAACTGGGTGGTCTGTGAACAGCCATGAGCCTGACAGGAATTGTAACAGATGGAAGTGAACCTCCCCATGGGGTCTCCCACCCAGCTTGATATGTTAGAATCACCAGTGGCCATTTACCTTCGAGGATTATCCACACTCGTGCCACTGAGCAAACGAAGTCCCTAACAGGATTGTTCGTCGCCACGGTCAAAACACCTCGGCACCAGAGAGCCCTGCATCGTAGTTATAAGTTCTTGCTATGTAGTCTACACGTTTGTTTGGACAAATAAATAAATAAAAATAAATAAATAAAACTAAGTTACTCAGGCACACTCTGCGCTGTGGGAACTTATAAGGAAAGGATAATCGTGCCAGATTGAACACGAGTCCGAAACCTTACTATAATCCAATCGTTAAGTGCGCCAAACCGAGCTGCTGATCTGCAAGACAAAGAGAACTTCTACAGTCATTCAATCGTCGTAGATAGAATTCGAAGGGTGATATCAAGATCTGTTTGCTGAGCACTTAGCAAGATCGATCCCGACAACTCGAACCATGAGCGCATTATGAGGCGCTATGGTCTCGAGAAATGAGCGAAACGAGCATTGTTCGCAGAATTTTGGTTCACACGATATGGTGATCGGGGATCGCTCTTCCCCATCGACCGGTTCACAAGGTCACGGGTCTCCTGTATGCTTTTAGCATTGAAAATCAAATCGATCATCTGCATCATACGAAATGGAGACGATCTCTTGATGTGCCAGAATAAACGTGTGCCGATATGGTTGATCATCATCTCCTCATCGGCGAATACGCCTGCGCATTGCGCGGATTCGTCGTGCGAGGAAGAGCACGGCATGAAACGGTTCGTTCGACGAACTGGAGACGCGTGGCTCAGATATTCCGGAAGCGTGGCAGCGTTGAAGTCCAATGAACGCCATCAAGAATGCCTCTACTCGCCACCAGCGAGAATAATCTAGGAACACGCAACCCAGAGAAAAACAATGGATCACTGATGATACCTGGAGAAAGATAGAAGAGTTGAAGAGAAGCCAAAGCCGATAGAGCGACGAAACCAGAGGAGCCAAAGTCTTAGCCCGTCAACGATACGCGGCTCTTGAGAAGTGGAAGTAAAACCGCTCGTCGACGGGACAAGGAGCTGGGCAGAACCCCGCGACGAAGGAGAGAGAGCTGCAGCAACCGGGGACATTCGCCTCTCTACAGATATCCCACGACTGCTCAAGGGGCGAAGATGAATGCAACGATGCTCTGAAAGTACGCGAATGATCAGGTTAATGACTGACCTAACTGACCAGCTTCGAACGCTGGTTCGAGCACTTAGAACAACTTCTTCATGGCCAGCCAGGCATCACCGCTCGGCAATCGATCTGCCTGGGATCCGATCGTGTAACACGCGTCATACCGAAGCTCCATCTACTGCTAGAGATTCAAACAGCTATCCAAAGTCATGAAATCGAATAAGCCCCAGGGACTGTATATCAGCCGAGATGTCCAAAGCTGACCCACATGACATCCGCTCAACTACTGCATCGTTTATTTCTGTGTAATATACATATGGGGACATCGCAACTTTTCGCGGTCGACTGATGCTAGGTATTCTAGTCGCAGGTTCCCAAAAGGGTGATCTGACTGTTTGCGCTAACTGGCGTTATGTTGCTGTGTACCATTCTCAAAGATCTGTGCAAAGTAACTACCGGATTCAGGAGAAGATCGATGCGGTTCTCCGGTGGCAGCAGGTAGATTCCGTGCCGATGACTCGTCTGACCAAGGTAACTCTAACTCTAAACTGTCAAGCAGTATCCAGAAATCTAACAAATACCAGCAAAAACCTATCGTATCTATGGCAACCTAATCGAAGAGCCCTGGTTGGCAAAAGCAGAAACTTACCACACAGTCAACACAGACCACCCTGATTTAGGCAACACATTATTTTGCGTCTCTACATTCTGAAAAATCACTTAACAACTATTTCATTACTAATACTTTTGGACAAGCTCTGGGGTTGTTTTGGCTTTGATACTATAGGGATATAAAATGCAGTTTGAAAGTTGTCTAGAATCGTGACCGTAGAAATCAGATGTTACAAACGGGGAGCACTGTGTTTCAAGAACTAACTGGCAAACGACATACAACCGAGCAGCAACCGTATCTTTGTTTGAAGGAAATCATGGATACCAGAAATATCACGAAATACTATTGCCGGACAATGAGTAATACTATCGCAAAGTTTAGAGTTAGTTCCTTTGGTCTGACCATATTGTCACGCTCCGTATCATTCTGAGCAGACCAACGAATCAAGAGTCCCTTACTTGGATTCTTTGACTACGAAAGCTTTCAACCGCCTCAACTCAGCGAGAACAATGTGGAGGCCCTAAGACGCAAGGGTTCCTAGAAAATATTCGATCCATCGAGGCCAGTACGAGGCCTCTCGTAAAGTGCTGCAATCTTCTTGTCGACCTCATCCGGTCGTAGCTGGTGTGAGGCAAGCTTGGTATTCCAGCACGTTAACTAGTTCCTCATCGTAATCGAGAGATTCTGTAGATGCGATTGACCGTGAACCAAACTGCGTGGCTGTTTGGCACCTATCACCATGGAGCACCTAAACGACTTCGAATTGGCTGATGACGTTGCACCTCGCGCAACGGCGCTCTTTATATGCAGCTCAACGACCTTGCCGAGCGCTCCTCTTCGCAGGTTTACTCATCAACGTCAACAAAACCAAATCGTTGGATGTATACACGGTGACCCCTTCCAGTTTACAGCAGCCGGGCAGCTAAAGAAGAATGTGAAAGCTTCCAATATCTTGGAGCCAAATGGCGTCAGACGGCGGTACCAGGATCGGGCTGCCGTTTTTAGAGTTTAAGAACATATCGAAAACAGGCAGATAAGAACGCACCAAAATACGAATTTTAACTTAACGAAATCTGTGCTGTTAGCGGCGAAACATGGTGTATCAGTGGAGAACACTCAACGGCTGCCTGCAGTATATACCGGCCTGGTGACCACAACTGGATCTAAATCGTCGTTGTCACCAGAGGCCGATAACAACAGAAATTCGGGATCGAAAGTGGGCTGGGTCGGCCCATTTCTTCACGTAGGGCGGGAAACGAAATGTAAACAAGCATTAGACTGAACCCAGTGGGACATCGGAGCAGAGGCAGAGGCTCTATGGCGAAGCCTCAATAAAGAAAAAGAAGTCGACCGAAATCTAACTCTGGCAAATACGTTAAAGGATAGCCGGCAACGCCTAGGATGGAGATCTTCAAGTCGTTCCTTTGCTGAACACCAAGGTGTACAGGACTTAGCGGCAAAGAAAGTCAAATTACCATGAGAAAAGTTATTTTACGTCTTTTTTCAACGAATTACACCGAAAAATCCTTCATCCACTCTGAACTACGGTCTATTCGTAACGAAAGCGTTTTCAAACGACATTTAAATTTGTTGAGTAAATTCTTCATGGTCCATTTTTGCAATTAAACTTTTCTTTTCAGAAAAATGCTGTACTCTGAAGAACCACCTTCTCCCAATGCGCCTTTCCAACAACTAACTGACACCACACCATGTACATCATCTTCAGCATCGCCACTGGCGGCGCGGGATCGCAACGGTGCTATTTTATAGTCAACTTTCTTCATATGAAATGCTGGTTCGTTGAGGTTGAATGTCTGCAGCAACACACCGAGGACCACCACCAATGCGATGTATTTCCGTTGAACGTGTTACCAAAGCGCCTCGGATGCTGTGTCTGTTCCGCTGCGATCGTTTGATGCGTCCCATGGCGTGAAATCTGTTCAAACTGAGGATTAGATCCAAACCCGCAAGTGATTGATTTTGCGTCTGTGCTAGTGATGGCGTATGTTATTGGTTGGTTTTCCTATTTATAAACTTTTTATTAATTATCGATACTAAATAGTAAATCAGTGATTTAAGTATAACATAAGGGAGGCGTTGATCATCCTGATCGAATGGTCCAAAAAATGTATCGAGAAACGGCTTGAGATATTCGCTTTAAAGTCTTTCATATTTTTAGACGGTCCCCTGATTTCGCAATCGAAAGTGCGATCCTCAATATAGAAAAGACAGACGTTATCCCACGTTAAAAAGCAAAAGTTTTAATTTTTCATACTCTATCAACTAAAACTAATCATTACTAAAGCTAACTTATTGCTGGTGGTGATCAAACCCATTTTTTAGTAATTACGTTTCCACCGTCAGCCCCCCTGGATCTGATTCGTTTGAGAAAAATCTATATCTATCTCGTCCGCCGCAACTCCATATTATTTCTCAGCCGAGCCATTCCAACCAACATCCTGATCAATCGTCGTATTAGAATTCCTGTTTGTTTATTATGTTATGAACGGACTGATTGCTGGCCGGTTCACTTTTCACAGCCAACTTAAAGATGTTAATCGATTAGTTAATATTGCTTTCTTCGCCGTGTGTTCCAGGCACGCAAGCCAAGCAGTCAGTATGATTGACTTCCTTCCAAACAAAGCCTCGTAAAGCAAATATCTCGTTGGGTTGGGACTCGAACCAAGCCTGACCGACGATCATCATCGATCCTCGCTATTCAGCGGTGTTCCGAGAACCTCGAGTCAGGAGAGTAAGGGCATATGCGGTATTTGAAAAATTTCGTTCAGGTGGTTCGAAACGAAATCGCGAATTGCGGAATTTGGGCATGGCGAATCTGATTTATTGATTTGCTCTTTCGTAAAATTACATAAAAATTTCAGTTTGAAAAACTAGCTTTATAACGAAATTTAACGGAATTCCGGAATTTCGGAAACAATTTAGACTTAAACCAAACTGTCTCGGAAGTCATGTATTATCAAAGTTTTGGCTGCGCTGAACAAAATCATAAATCCAATCAAAGTTAATTGTATTTCCGGGGATTAACCATCCGACCAGGGACATTAATACATGCTTGGAAACTATATGTGAATATACGGCATTGAAGATTTTGATCTGAAAATGTATTGAGGTAACACACTTCCTTCGATGGGACTCAACCATGACCTTCTACAGTACGCTGGGATTGGTGTTTCACCAACTAAGCTTTACGAAGGACCTCCGTCACCTTCGCAACCTAGCGGTCAATACTGAACGAGCTCCGAGATTTCCCAAATTGGATTTCATAGGCAAATCACTCGCAATCCATTTCAAGTCAACACTTCCATATGTGTATAGTACGTCTGCTACATAGAGGAGCGTGAGCTGATGAATGTCTGGCAGGCTTGTCACATTTCTTCTATCAGCAACTTATTCCGACTGGAGGTTGTAAGCTATTTAAGTCGGATGTCAAGTCTATAGACCGGACCCATTGGTGTAGCAAGAGCACGCAACCAGTTCAGTTCAATCAAAGACACTGTTTCCTATTGCCGGATTTTGATTTGAGAAATGGATTGCGAGTGACGACTTAATACGCGAGTGATTGGTTACCTCCAATACACTTTCAAATCAATATCTTCCACATAACGCACATATTCATATACATGAGTTTCCACGAAAATCATAAAGTGTTTTCAAAACTTAATGTTATACAATTTTTTCTACTACAAAATTCCATTCTGAGTCAACAACACAAATGTACGTATTCAGATTTCTTCTTAAAACGTCTTCGGTGTTTCGTTAGGAATGTACAACAGAAAAACGTAAAATATCTTAACTAATTCATCCCATTTTTTTAAAAAGGATCCGACTCAATATTTAAGACGTCAGGCTCAGAGTGTAAATGTAATCAGATATGAATCAGATCAGCATACAACTTTTGTCAAAGAGGCAAAGTCGTGATCGTGGATTCCTGAGGCCCTGTAAAGTATTTTGAGCACCTCTTTCTATTAAAGGCCAACTTCTTCACCTCTTTATGCCTCAACAGCTTTAAGCGACATAACTAATATGTAGGTGTGGAGCCGGTTACGATGACATCGATCACGTAGTTTGTATTGCACGGAAATGACGCGCAAAGAGTGCAACTATTGGATACCCATTGTGCCTGGAGGTAAACAACCTACAGGGAAGTAAGAGGTGTTTTGGGGATCACGATGTGGTTTATTCCTGCAGGCCATCTATGCCTTTCTTTGCTCATCGATATCATTAAAGTCTAATACCTCTATTTTTTTCTTTCTGCGTTTTTTTTTCTGTCTTGTCTTATTGTTCCTGTACCACGAAGCTATGGCCATCCGAGATGCTCCTGATGAACGAATCATACGAACCATAATTGAGCACGACGTTACGCCACACCAGTCCCGATGTCAATAACCCGGATGTGCAACTAAAATAACCTAAACCTAAATCCCCAACCCCGTCCATCCTGGAAATAAAGTAATCTCTAACCTTGAGTCATCACGAGTATTTCTGGTCTTTGTCCCTTCCCAACTAACTGTTAATGATAAGATGATATAACATTGTAAAAAATATCATACTTAGAATCGTGGCTCCGCAAAGTGTCACACACGACGAGCCTTCCAAATAAATGAAATGGAAAAAAAAGGAGTTCTCAGACCCAGGACCCAAAGTGGACATTTGTCTTTAACTTATAGTGATGCCGTGCAGTGTCTGTTTGTCATGGTTTTCACTAAGAGGTTATACTGAAATGAAGTGATGCAGCCATCTTGAACTTATCCAGGGCCCTCAGGGGAATCCGTAAGCGAGATATTTCCGTTGACACTCAACAAATGTGCCAGTGGGGTTTCGTCGATTTTCATTAGATTGGCATGGTCATGCCTAAGCGATAAGACCATATTGCATAACTTGGGAACCTATGAGGGGCTCCCCGAGAACCCCAGGAGGAGACATTTCATTTTTTCTACTCCAAAATATACTGCGGCGCTCTTCGTCATGGTTTTCAATACTCAAGGTTCCTAAACAATAAAATGTGGGTCACTGTATTCATTTCGCGATAAAACGGAAATAAAAGTTCACCTTCTACGGATTCCCTGAGGAAATCCCATTGGTTTCAAAAGTGGCTATAATCTGGTCATTTGTCGATTTCAGGCGCATAACCATCTGTTTGGTAGAAAATCATGACAAAAGAGCTGTCGCACGGCACTAGTTTCGGTGTAAAAACGGAAAACAAGTTAGCATTCTACGGTTTTCGAGGCACCATGGCTCCAAGAGGCAATGTGGGCACTTATCGATTTTCAGCGCATAATCATCTATTTGGGAAAAATCATGATTGAAAAAGAGCTGTGCACAGACATATTTGGTTTTAAACGGAAGTGATCCCTTTGACAAAGTGTTCTCTGAGGCACATTTAGGTTCCAAAAATGGCGCATAATGAGGCAGTTATCGATCGAGTGCATAATCATCTATTTGGGAAAATCATGACGAAAGAGCTCGCCGCACGCATATTTTGTTGCTAAACGTCCCTTTGTCCCTTTCTACGGGGTTCCCAAGGGCACCCTACAGGACCCAAGAGTGACCAATGTGGTCACCATCGATTTCCAAGCGCATAACCAACTGTTTGGTGAAAATCATACATAAAAGCTGCGCACGGCATATTTTGCAGCAAACAAAATGTCCCCTTTACGGGTTCTCCCTGAGGGCACCTCAAGGCTCCGAAAGAGTGGCCAATGGTCACCTATCGATTTCAGAGCCTGAATAACCATCTCTTTGATGGGAAATACTGAAGCTGCGTATAACGGCATACTTCGGTGTTGAAATGGAAATGTCCCATTCGTGGGTCTTCTGGGGCCCGATAGGTTCCAGGTGGTCAATGGTATTACTTATTTCAAGCGCATCAAGTATTTAGTGAAGATTGAGGACGAAAGAGCCGCCGCACGGCATATTTTGGTGCTTAACGGAATTGCCCCTTCCTGTGGGTTCTGGGGTACTCTTGTATGTACCCAGGAGCGCCTGATGGTCACTTATCGATTTCAAGCGCATACAACGCATCTATTTGGTGAAAATCATGACGAAAAGAGCCGCTGCAGCATAGTCGAGCTGTAAAACGGAAATGTTCCTTTCTACGGGTTCCCGAGGAATTCTCATAGCTCCAAGAGGCCAATATGACTACCCATCGATTCAAGCTCATAACCATCTGTTTGCGGAAAATTATGATAAAAGAGCCGCCGCACGGCATATTCATGTGAGTAAACGGAAATGTCCTCTTTGCGGGTTCCTGAGGTACTCCTTATAGGCTCCAGAGTGGCCAATGCTGGTTAATTATCGATTTCAACCGCATAATCATCTATTTTGTGGCAATCACGGACAAAAGAGCCGTCGCACGGGCATATTTTGTGTTGGTAAAACGAAATGTCCCCTCCTGCGGGGTTCCCCTGGAGGCACCTTGCATGTACCAGGAGGCACTTCGTCGGAAGCCTTTCATGGACCATATTGCCGTTTCAAGAGAATATCCTATGAACGACGATTGAAAGGCATCATGTGACGATTTTTATGTCCTTTATATGACGCAGTTCCTGTGAAGTCGCTTCCTGCGGCCATTGTTCCAGAACCAGTCATGTTATCACCCATAGCCACAAATTGATGAGTTTATCTTCGAACGGTATAAACTTTGTAATTCGGTTAAATTTGACCGTTTTATAACATTTACATTGGGCAACAATGACACCTAACATCTTATTCGTAACTTTTTCCTTCATCCGAAGAAGGTTAAGGTGATTATTAATCTGTCTTCGGGCAATTTCTAACACCACACGGTTTTTACTACTATTATCAAAAGTTCAAATCTATCGTAATATTTTTCGTACAATGCTGAAATTAAAGTCGATTGTTGAGCAGCTAAGTATAGAACGATCTACGGATGTTTCATCCCCGGCGTTGTGGTTTCAATTCGTGTCGTGGAAAAATCACGAGGAAAACACGTGGCTATCAATGACGGCGATAGGCTTTGTTGTATAACATCACCTGCAGAAGGGTCCGTAGCTGTAGTTGGCTAACGTTCGCCTTCCAATCGAATGTGGTCATGGTTTCGATTCCGCCTCCACCAACCCTCGTCAGTCGTCGGATGGCAGCTCCATGTGGTGGCGTGCATTGGGGTCACACGCCTCACCGTTACGGCTCCCTGATGACGACTGACAAACTGTTCTTTCTCGAGGCATTCCTCCAACGTTACCCGATAAATGGGCAACCGGACAATGCAACGACTGCCAGATACTGACATGACAAAAACGAACACAATGAACCGAAGAGATGGACCAGCAACGACAACAATAAATGTATAAAAGGAAAAAATCTAAAATAGATTCCTGTGTGGATTCTGGCTGCAGAATACCTACAAGTAGATCTACGGCAGTAGCGGTTAAGTACACAGAGTGCTCCAGGCACTGGAGAAAATTCCATGGCTAATTGGTTATATTTTTAGACTACGCCATGTTTTTAAACAATCCATCAAATTTTCAGTGTTAAATTCAATACCCGCATTCGGACAAATTACCACTGATTCAGTTATGCAATCAATATTCCACCAGGACCACAGTTGATTCATTTCGCGCATGGTAAAAATCAAATGTTTGTTTTCTGCTGAAAATCGTCGGTGCGTATTCTTGAATTAACCTCGGAATGGTAATTTCGACACAACATTTTTTTGCGGTACCAAATAAAGAAAGGAATAAAAAAAACTTTGTTTTAGTACATATTTCTCGGGTAAATCTTCAGCATTTTAAAAAGGGATTTGTCTATGCGCGCAAAATGTAAGTAAGTCTAATAATTCTTTCATTCGCGCATATTATGTTTTCATATTATTATGGTTTTGATTAGCTCAATTAAAAAAAAATAGCTGATAAATGAATATGAAGTATGCTTCAGGATAATCACATAAGTCCTAAATGAAATAAGGTTTTAAATGAATCTAAATCAGAAAAAATCCCTACATTTCCTATATTTTTATATACATACTCACTATATAAATCTGAAATGATATAAAATTGACTGATTCGGGAGCACCACCCACGATGAATTCCTTGAAAGCGGCACAAACGTTGATATTGCCTATATCGCCAATGGTGAAGGGAACACGGCGAATTATCACAGACTGCTTCTTCTGTTACCAAAATTCAATTATCGCAGAGAACGATATTAGACTCTTGAGAACATAAACTGAATTGCGCTACTAATGTAAAATCAATTCAATAAAAGTTCATGGAAAAATTGAAATTTCTTGTCGTTTCGAAAATTCGAACGTTAAATGGACCTTGATTTCGTATCGCTCGAAGTCTCGAAAGTAATCATATATTTCGTTTTGTTTCGTTTGAATCAACACAGACATTTTAAATTGTTTCGTTTCCTTTCGTTAGAAAAAAGTGTCTTATCGCATACCCTTCACAGGAGAGTGAGTTCCTCGAAGTTACTGATTATCACCGTTCCTTCGTGCTTTCGACCAGTTTGATGGAATTAGAATGAGTAAGGCGCGGTTGTGTGTGTGCTTCAAATGTTTGGTATCGTAGTAGATTAATGTCAAATTTATAACGCTTTACCTTTTGTGCCTTTTGTTGCTGGTTGGTTGTGCTGATTGATTTATTATTCCCTGATTGAGATAACACACGGTATAAGTCCGTCCATTCGTATGTTTATATCTGATGGATGGTTTTCGTTCCACGCCAAGATTGATGCTGATCATGCTGACTGATGGAGCTCTTGGTGGGGAACCGATCTCAAAATCGTGAATTAAGATGTTTCCACAAGCACCGCACTGGCAGCCAAATCCATCGGTGGCTGTTTCGGAAAGGGACGATAGAAAAAATATCTAAAGCATAAATCATGGCTATCACTGGAAGATAAGTTAATATAACTAGTTTTCAACTATAGAATAACTTTGTTACACTACTAACTGAAACAATCTACTATTCATGCGGTCATTTTAAATCAATTCAACTATAGAGAAGTGATGCAGTTTGACCTGCCCTCTTGAAGCTGGCCGCCATGGCCACATCCACGCTAATAAATCCTATCGGACAAAGTGTTTCAGTCAGTCATGCCATCCAAATCGGTAGCTGCTGGTTAATAATGATTATTTCCATGCCTAGGGGTCGAGAACGCGAAATGATGGATGAAAGTTCGACCTTTCGAGTATCGAAGCAGACAAATCATTCAATTAACTCGAATTGTAGAAGCGCTCGTTTGAGCTCTAAATCTTTTCAATTTTCTGACCAATCTGGAGGTCGGTTTGTGGATGGTAGGAGGGCTTGTCAGGAATTAGGGAAGCGCGACCATCAGCGGGGAGACGGGGCAAGCCAAGCTCGAGTCGAGTCGAGTTGTTCGGCCGATTTTCTGGTTAATTTGAAAAATTGTAACTGATGATGATGCTCGCAGTAATTAATGATGCCGCATATCGTTATGTGTTAGATCGATGTCTGAGCAAAACGGATTGCGTTGAATTGCATCTGAACGGGAGGTACCGGCCCATTTACGGTGGATTTAGATTCAATATTTGAAGAGTTGATGATTATTTATCACCGTAGTCTATTATCGACTGGAGCTCTGCGCTATTGTTTTCGTAGTAATGCCCGAATTAAAATGATCTGTCCTGGCTTCACTCTTTGTACTCGTTCAACTAATTGGCTAAAATATATTTTCAAAAATAATTAAACCATTGTGGGTATATTCGAATAGAAGTTCCAATACGGTTTTTATTACCAATAGTGTAGCTTTAAGCCAATGGTATAGTTCTCGTAATCATATAGTGTCATATGATAATAAGAAACCCAGCAAAAGATGGGACAGATAGTGGTTACAAGTAAGTATAATATATACTACTTTGCATTTCTATCCAGAATATCAAGGTTTTAGCTGCAAGAGAATCCGTGATTCAACCTGAAATCATTGCAATATTAGCACAATAGCAATATTGGCAAATAGTAGGGTCTATAATATCAAAAATGTTCGTAACTTCTGACCGCAATATTCCATCCCTTGATAACTTTTAAGTCCCTAGCAGAATTTCATCCAGTTTAAGGGATGATTCTGAATCGGTGGAATGGAGTACAAACCTTTTAGTCGTATTTTACTAAGATTACCAAGAAGGATAAAGTACTCAGGACCTGATCGATTTGAAGGCTTCGTTAAAGTTAATTTAGCTGCAACCCCACATTGTCTTCAATCGCTTTTGCTTATTCAGCTGTTGCTTAAACTCATCTGCTACGATTGAGTTCCAAGGCTCCAAACCACACATTCAGTCATTTCTAGCTCAATTAAGTAGCCATTTCGTTCCGTATAAGGTGTCAGTTTGAAATCTATCCGTCCTTCCATTCGCGCAACAAACCACTTTGACTGAGCCTAGCGGCTTGAAATTAGTTAGCACATGCATTATTTGGTTCTCCTGCATGAATCTCGTTAAAGAAAGTACTTCGAGCGATTACAAGTCCGTAAATAATGTTGCACCCACAAACCAAAAATGACTAGTCAGACGGGCTCCATTGTGGCTTGGGGAGTTCAAATTAAACGTTCTTATGTCATGAGCAAAGCAATTCGTCTCGTGATTACTCTCGGAAATCGGAGGGCAAACGGTAATTGACTTTACAGAGTTCTGCTTCGCAAAGCCCAAACGCATTAGAAGAAAATTCTCCGGTTCGTCCGTTTGTGCCGAGAAATCACGTCCCAAAAAAACCTGTGGAAAGGAGCGAGCTGTTGAAGCCTCTTTGTAGACTAGATATCCGTAACTAGCGTACCTCCATGTGACTTTTGATACTGGCAGAGTACGACCATCCGTCAGTCCCCGTGGACTGGTGTGCGGGTCATTAGGCTCCATCTAAATTGCACAAAATTGATAATCCTGCGTGAAATCGTGATCGCTATTAATCTGGAAATAAGATGGATCGAACATTGTGAAAATTTAACACAATTTTCAGTTCATTACTTGCGGAAAGCGGTCGAAAGGCACAGAGCAAGTAAAGAGGATCAGCAGTCTGCACTAGGAGGTGCAGATTGAAAACGTGCGGATGAAAGGGGGCAATTTTGTATATCGTTCTCATTTTGCTTACACTAATTTAATTTTTTATTGCATTTTGTGGCTATTGCTGATGGAGCGAACTGAAAAAGCATTCGACTAGGGAAAAAATAACACTTGATATAATTGGCGATATTCAATGATCTACATTTGCAATCACGGAGAATTGGACATTCACAATGAACGAACTTTTCGTTAAGATGGTTGGCGTAAGATGACTAGGACTTCAAGTACAATCCAAAATCTTTATGTAGCCGGAGGGCTGCTGTCCGCCAAGGGTCAGTTCAGTGCATCCCTTAACGTATGGAGTGCCGTAGAGGGCAGTATATATCGGGTATATCTAACTTGAGGCATCGACAAACTAAAGTGTTCTAGACTGCGTTCACCACGGGGGCAGCAGGGACCATGTCCAAGGGCTTGACGACCTCCCCTGTCTGTGAGTCAGGAGAACTGCTAGTGTGGGTGGTGGATTAATAGCAGTGGCCTGCTAAAATCCTCCCAAACAACCAAGTGGCCCGAAGCAGACTTCCTATCAGCGAGGTCCGCTCAAAAGCACAAGCCAGGAGTGCCACTGGCACATCAGGGTTGATATCAGTAAGACCCTGATTGCGGTGATACTGGTTGCGTGTACTGGTTTCTGTATTTGGATATTGTTATATTGTGAAGTGAGGGCTGGCATGACATTCTACTCTTTAGTAGGGTCGGGGTGACACTGACTCGAAAAGGCGAGTGGGCTAATGGCTAGGCTGTCTTCCGTCCCATAAACCGTGGCGGGCCTGCAGCACGCTGCCCAACCTGCCATCCAGTTTCTTTACTGGGTGGGAGTAGGCTCAGATGCCCTTTCCCATCTGCGCTGATCTGTCTCTGAACACGCAAGTGTCAATCCGCATGGCTCCTGCTTGCCGCAAGGCAGGCATAGATAACCATGGATCACTCAAAGGCGACTACTCCAGTAGGATTCGGCGACAGCCGGGGACCCATAAGCAAATATATTGAACGAAATCAATCTTTGGAGTTGAGGTGACGGACCCTTCACAAAGGGGTCTAGCGAGGTCCCCTATCAAAGAGGGGGCAAGGAGTGACTGCTGCTGCCATTGGCAGTACCTGAAGAGTCTCCAGTGGTGGTGGGAGGTAGCCTGCCTCATGCCTGAAGAGCCACTACCAGGATACGGTGGGAAGCCGAGCAACCTGATGAGATCATCGAGTTCGTAAGCGGCAGGGAACACCAACAAGGAGCTTAAGCAGAGCCTGTTGGTGCTCCGCGGCGAGCTGTTCGTGCCAAGACAAGAACAGGCGCTTATATCAGGCGTGTAGCGGAAGCAGAGAGGTGCACAGGTACGCAGACCAAGCCTCTCCTCCCTAAGTGGTGTTACTGCGGCGAAAGAGGCGACCGCCCTTACGGCCAGTGAGGGCAAGAAAACGCCAAGCAAGAAGCGACCATTAAGGCGAGCACGCCCGATGTGCACTGAGCCAGGGCGTATGCCTGAAGGCGAAAGGCACTGACAGGCACAAGTTGTTGAGCTCACAAGCTCCCAGCCAGCCATCGGTACCCGCCGAAGGGGATGCGAACTCTGCAACTGGTCAGTAGGGGCGGAAGTCGAACAACCTCGACCAATGAAGAAAGTGAGAGATACAGAGGCGAGGCCTGTGGTGAAACCGACAGGACAATCGCTGATGTCCTTAAATCGCTGCGAGCGGCCGATACCCATCGGCCCTGGGCCAGGACGTAGAAGGTTAGACGTACCAAGAACGGTGAAATGATCTTGGTACTAGCGTGCAGTTGCAATCCAGCGGGTGGCTTACAAAAAGCTTCCAGGAGGCGCGGTGACGAGCGCTCAGGTGTGAATGTTATGCGGAAGTGACCCTCCAGTGTAAGCAGCTGATGAGGTACGACCGCGGAAGACGCTCGCCCTGCCGTCAAAGACAGGGTGGGCACAGAGGTTGAGCGGTCCTCTGTACGTCTGCAGAGGGGATTTTTGGTACGCAGGTAGCCATCTCAGATCCATACCGGTGGCTGACGCCAAAAAAGGTCATCGAGAAAGGGAAGCTGCAGATCGGCTGGTCAGTATGCCCAGTAAGCGTGCTCCAGCCACCTTCGGAAGGTGCTACGGTGCCTTGAGTCCGGCACAAGTCTTATGACGCGTGCATCGAAGCAAATGTGTCGTTGCAGGAGAGGGACAGCACAGGGGACGCGACAAGGCACCAGGTGCCTATTTGCGCCAGTAAAAATCAGGCCGAACCATGCTATGGGCGGGCCTGCGTGTCCTTCGAGAAGCCAATCGGAAAAAGCCGTGCAAGTAACACAGCTGAATCTGAATCACTGTGCACCGCCCAGCAGCTGCAGTGGCAGGCGGTCTCGAGTCGAGGATCGTGTCGCCTCTGTCCGACCCGGTACAACGTCCCTGCCGGCAATGGCAACTGGGTGGCGGACGGTTCAGGTCGGCGGAATCTGCTACAACGGGAAGGTACCCTGTTCAGAGGTTGTACACCTCCTGCGGAGGGTGTCGCATAGCCAAGATCAACGGGTGTTCTATTGTGAGCTGCCCCACCAAGGTGGGCCAATGGAACAGTTCAACCATATGATCGAAGAGTATCGGCCGACCTGAGGTCGGAGCCCGTTCGTTATAGGGAGACTTTAATGCTTGGCAGTGGAATGGGGCAGCTGCTGCACAATCAGAGGGGACAAGCGTTACTCGAGGCACTTGCAAAACCCGACGCAGTGCTTGTCAACTGACGGAGCTGGCAGCACTTCCGTAGGAATGGGGTCGAGTCATGGATAGATGTAACGTTTGTCAGCCCCAGTCTGTCTCGACCCGGACTGGTAGATATGGCTAACCCATAGTGATCACCTAGTAATTCGTCAAGATCAACTATGTGTGCAGCGTCCGAGGGGGTGATCCTGTAGGTCCGTGGGTGAAGACGAATCACTTCGACAGCATGTTCAGGCTAGCTATGCGAGATGCTCGATGAGTGTTGTTTCTGAGAGATGGAAAAGGCAGAAGTTGGTACTGCTGCCGAAGGCCGGAAGCTCCGGGGACCCATCGGCGTACAGACCAATTTGCCTGATCGACACGACGGGTAAACTGCTCGAGAGGATTATCCCTCAACAGGCTCACCCCCGATGCAGAGGGTACGGATTGGCCTGTCGAGTAACCAGTTTGGTTTTTGAAGGGTAGTCCACGGTGGACGCTATCAATTCAGTCCTCAAGACTGCAGAGGTAGCGATCCAACGGAAAGGCGAGAATCGATACTGTGCGTTGGTGACACTGGACGAAGAACGCACAACAGCGCAAGCTGATGCCATGCGCCTCGTTACACCGGCTTAAGCTCGCCGGTGGGACTGTACCGGATCTTGGAGTGCTACCCAGAACCGTGTGTTGCTATACGAGACGATGCTGGTCAGAAAGTGTTCTATAACCGCGGAGTCCTGCAGGTCAATCCTGGGCCCGGTACTATGGAACCTGATGTATGACGGGGTTCTGAAGCTAAGTTCCTCCTGGTGAAGATCGTCGGTTTGCTGACGATGTAACCTAGAGGTCTAGGGGAGTCAATCCCGAAGTAGAGCTAACCGCAGAACACGCGATCAGCACTGTGGCGGACTGGATGAGTGCGAGAGGCCTGAGCTCGCTCACATCAAGAGGAGGTGGTTATCGTCAGCAAGTAAGTCGGCAATAAACATGCAGTTGTGCACGGGAGACGTCGCGATCACTCAAAGCGAGCGAAGACTTGGGGTCATCATAGACGACAAGCTTACCTTCGGTAGCCATGTCGAATATGCGTGCAAGAAGGCTTGACCTGCTGTGGCGGCATTATCGAGATGATGTCCAACAGCTCCCAGGCAATGTGCAGTAGACGTTACTGGCAGGTGTTGCCGCATCTATTCTTAGGTACGGCGGCCCGTCCTGGGCAAAAGCACGGGGTAATCCAGTTACCTGCAGAACGCGAGAGCACCTACCGCTTGATGTGTCTCAGGGTGATATCGGCGGGGGCAGCAGGGACAGAGATGCATGGACCATGTCCAAGGGCTTGACGACCTCCTCCCCAGCTGTCTGTGAGTCAGGGGAACTGCCTAGGGCGTGGTGGGATTAGCAGTGGGCCCAAAATCCTCCCAAAACCACAAGTGCCTCAAGCAGATTCATCAAAGCGACTGTGTGCCGCTCAAAGCCAAGCAGGAGTGCCATTGGACATCAGGATTGATTCCAGTAAGATCCTGATTATGGTATACTGGTTGATGTTATTGGTCTTGTTTTTGGATATTGAGATATTTGAACGCGAGGGCTGGTAGTCTCGTTATTCTATTCTTCTTAGTAAGGCCGGTGACACCGACCTGAAACGGCGAATGGGCTATGGCCAGGCTGTCTTCCGTCCCCTAAAACCGTGGCGGGCCTCGCACGCGGTACATCCTGTCGCCAGCTGGCAGCTGAGGGAGAGGCCTCAGATGCTTTTCCCTGACTAGCTGGATCTGGCTCGAACACGAAAGTGTCAACCCCTGGGCCTCCCTCATGCCGCAAGGTATGTATAGATAACCTGGATCGGAAGGCGACACACCGCAGGATTCGACAGCAGCCGCAAGGGGACCCACAGAATCGAGTAATCCCATTAAACAAAAACGACGAAGGAAGAGGGAAGGAATGGTGGTAAGGAGAACCTTCACCAGACGCAGGCCGGGGTCGCCCCAAAGATCGCGGGGAAGGCGATGGTGAAGCCGTGGAGGGTCTGAGGAGGTGCCGGTTGAAGTAAGATGGACGGCCCACCCTGACCCGCGTCATCAAATCTGTGATGGCGAACCACGAAGAAACGCGTGGTCACACGATGGAAGTAGATCACGAAGTATCCGACGTGATTATGTCCTTTCCTAGACAACTGGGCTAACTTCACAGCAAGGGACTTGAAAGTTGTGTTGAAGGGCACCTGCCCAGTAGTTGAGGCCAAACGGAGTGGAGGTCCCTACTGAGGCCAGTAAGAGGTAGAGAAGAGCCCGCAAACCCTGTCAAGGAGCGAAGCAGGCGGATAAGGATAAAGAGGAGGCGGATTGAAACTGTCTCTTGTCCGAAATCGATGCGGAGAGCCAGGTCGAGGAACTCCGCAAGAGGATGGCTTAAGGGAGCGACCCGAGCTGAGGTAAGGTTACGCAGGAGGCGAACCTGAAAAACAGCTGTCAAATTCCCTGCAGCCCTAAGTCAGGAGAAGGAAGAAGGTCGAGCGAAAGGATGGCCATCTGCCGTTAACCAGTGCCTCCACCAGTGAGGACCACTGAAGCTCGCCGGGAGGAAGGCGACACCTGGAGGAAGTCTGAACCCAGACAGGCGAGACGACAACGACAGCAGACCGCAGAGAAAAGGCAGGCGGAGCGACACGCGCCACCGTTAAGAAGGGTAGAGCCCAGAGACGACGCTGAACCTTCCAATGTCGGGGTAGGCGTAAAGATAGAGGTGAGGCGATTATCTCGCACGTACTGACGATGGTGAGCCGAGTCTTGAAGGCTAGGAGTTAATGACAAACTCACTGGCCTAGGAGAGGATGTCAACTGCATCCGAAGGACGCGGAGAGGCGAGGATTTCGTCTTGAAGCGGGATGCTGCCCAGAAGAGTTCTGAGTACAAAAGTTGACAGAGGAAGTCCGGCGATGGGTTCAAGCTAAGAGCCCATGTCCAGTTTTCGAACATCATCGGTAAGGGTTCGGATGAAGTAACCGAGGCTCGATTCTGGTCGACGACGAGAGATCAGTGCAATGTCGAGATCCAGGAATCTACGTGTCTGGTTACGCAAAAGCTTCGCGGAATGCAGGTGCCTCATTCGCAATCCCCAGGCTGAGGCCAAAAAGTAATGGATAAGGCTAACACAGCTGGGTTGGTCGGTATGTCCGCTAAGTATAGCCAACCACTTCAGACCTGTTTCGTGTGTCGGCAACGGTCTAGTCCCGCGACAGGACCTGATGCAGTAAGCTGTGCCGTAGGGTGTGGCCGAAGGCCACCAAGTCGCACCTGTCAGGCTGCACTAAGGTCTGATCGTCCCCGGTAGACACAGACACCTCACCGGTGTCCAGGCTTGTCCGGCCTCTAGAAGGATCCAGACACGCAGGTAACACAGCTAACCCGAACCACTGCGAGGCGGCTCCAATTCTGCTACAACAGTCGGTTACTGAGTGCTGATGTAGCCTTGTTGTCCGATCTCACGCATCCCTGCCGGTAACGGTAGTTGATGCGGATAAGTCCCAGATGGTGGCCATCTGGACTTGCGGGCGATATCCCATCCAGGAGATAATATCATCACCTGACGATGAGGGTTTCGTTATAGCAAGGTAAACGGTGCTTTACTTTGTAGCTGCTACTGTCCTCCCAGGTGGTAGGTGCAGTTACTAGGTGTAGATATTTTGCAGCAAGACTAACTGCTAAAACCGTTAGTTGTAGCAGGCGACTTCAATGGGCAGTGGACTAGATCCCGGTTCACAAACGCTAGAGGTCATACCCTCAGAGTCGCAGCGGTACTAAATCGAGTCCTGCTGAACGAAGGCCAATGCCACGTTCAGGGGACCCAGCGGTGATTCAGGCATCGATGTGACCTTCTGCAGCGGGATGGACGGTGGAGCCAGAATGGAGAGTTCAGAGGGGCATACTCCAGCGATCATCAGGAAATCCGTTTTATGATCCGGTATACCCCGTAGCAACCATGAGGCGGATCGGCAAAGCGATTCAGATGGCGCACCTCGCAGTTCAACCCAGAACTCATGGAAGAATACTACGATGGGAGACGCGAACAACGGGATTATGGCGACGAGTTAATCGATGTACTAACCGTGCATGCGATGGACGATGCCATGGAGGACCAAACCCCGAAATCGGCAACCGTGCAATTCAGTGGATCACGACACAATTGCGGACCTCGAGAACCTGCCTTAGGAGCAAAGAGAAGGCTGCGTACGCCAGGACAGAGCTGAAAAGGTCGAGGAGACGCAGGGAATCCAGACAGCGAGCAGAGCTCGAACTACGAGATTAAATGTAGTAAGAGAGCCTGCTTGAGGGCTGTGCAGGATGGCAACGATAATCCATGGGGAGATGCACAGAGTGGGATGGCTAGGACTAATAGCACGCCACCTGAGAAATCTCCGGATGTTGGGCCAAAAATAGTCGCATTTCTGAGGCATGAATCATCGAACTGGCCGCTACACCATACGAGCAGCTGATGGTACCGCTATGACTAACGAAGAGCTTATCGTAGCAGCAAGAAACTAGCTACAATAAGGCGCCAGGCCCGATGGTATCTCCAAACCCGGCCCTAAACACGCCATTCTTGCCAATCCAGATATAGGTCAGAGCTGCCTCCAGATGCATGGACAATGAAACTTCCCAGATCGATGGAAAGCAGAAATTGCGCAATCGAAGCCTGGCAACAGCGGGGGATCTTGCATAAGACCAATTTGTTACCGCACAGCTGGAAAGCTGCTAGAGAGGTCATTCGAAAGATTGTCGGCCCATACAGAGTGTGCTGGTGGCTTATCTAGCAACCAGTATGGCTTGAGGGCTCTTACCCATCGAAGCAATTATGCGGTAAGGATACGGCAGAAGAGAGGTTTAAACAGAAGAGGTATGACTGCGCGTATGAATACCTTGATGTAAAAACGCGTTTATACAATGCTAGCTGGCAGCATGCTGACTCTGCACCGATTGAGTTCCGGATACTGTGCAGGATAATGGAAAGAGCTTTTCAGAATAGGGTGTTGTTATACGGCACTGATGCTGGTCAAAAGTCGATCGTAGTGTCTCGCGGGTGTTCCACAGGGATCGATCTCGGACCGGTTCTGTGGAATATTATGTACGACGGAGTATTGCGCTTAAGTCTCCGGCCGGAGTAAAGATAGAAGGCTCTGCGGATGACGTAATGCGTAAGTAGTAGGTGACACTTCGACGAAGTCGAACTGAAGGCTTATACGCGATTGGCAGAGTGGAGGAATGGCTCAACCGAGATGGTTATCCCTTGCACACCAAAAGACGGAAGTCGTGGGTGATAACCGTCTGGGTTGCAACAGGTGTATAAAGTAGGACTCCACAGTTAACTCCGTGAGGTCCCAAGCATCTGGGCGTGATGATCGATGATAAGCCAATTTTACGAGCCACGTCGATTATGCTATGTCAGCGGGCTTCATTGGCGATAAAATCTTTATCACGAATGATGTCCAACAGATCGTCGGTGCAAGTCAAGAGCGTAGGCTGATACTGGCGTAGCATTGTCTATCATCCGTTATGGCGTGCCGGCATGGCCGTAGCACCTAAAGCCGAGTAAATGTAAAGAAAATTGATCAGGTACACCGGCTGATGTGCTTACGTGTCGCGAGCGCTATCGCCTCATATCATAAGGCGGTGTGCGTTATAGCGGAATGATGCCGATAGACACACCCAGAGGAGGATGGGATGCCAACGAAAGGGATCGCGCAAGTGCGACGTGTCAAGAGAGCAGCTCGTTCTCAAAATGGCAAGACATGGGACACCGTAAGTCAAAGGTCGTTGGACCCACAGACTGATTCCAGATGTCTCAACTGGTTGATAGGAAGCATGGTCAGTCAACTTCCACCTAACACAGGTGTTGTCTGAACATGGTGCAAGAAATCTTTAACAGGTTTGGCTTCGCAGATTCTGCGGAGTGTCCTGAATGTAGGTGAGGTAGAATCGGCAGAGATGTGATGTCGCATGCCCGCGATTCGAAAGAACCAATACCATGCTGCCATAGTGGTATGGATACAACCCGGACAACCTCGTCGAGAGGATGTGGCAAGAAGCTATGGAATGCGGTGAAATACAGCATCTCAACAGATCATGTCGAAACGCAGCGGTGGTGGCGTCTTGAACAAAACCAAAGTGCAGTAAGGCACCTGATGCAGTGAAGTTTGTCACCCCGACAACCAACATGTCGCGGGTGGGCTGCGGGACCCCAGATGAGATATAGAGGCTGTCTGGCACGCGCGGTGGTTGTTGTCGGGTGCTCGTCTCCAACGTGAGATTATGATACGGACCGTTAGGTTACCATCATAGCTTGCGATCGACGGTGGTGAGGTAGCCACCCTTGAAGTCGATGTTGTGTGTATTGACGTCAAGTGCGTTAGCATAGGCGTGAGCGTTCTCAATAGTCCCCCTTATGTATTGCTTAATTGCGGGCCGGGGGTATGGATCGAAAGGGTTTTGTTTTAGTGGGTCGGGTAAGAGTTATGACATACCATCCCCACACCTACCAGACTCTCCTCAGGTGTCGTTGCAGATTTCCGTATCTTGCTCAAGAAAAAAAAAAAAAAGGGTGATATCGGCTCACCGCACGATCATGCGCGACGCATCCTGCGTGATAGCGAGTATGATGCCAGTCGGGCTGGTCATCCGGGAGGACGAGGAGTGTTTTGACCTACGTGGCACCAGAGAGCCCGCGAGCGTACCAGGTGACTTCGGTGCGATGGCGCGAGTGGGATAACTCCCGAAAGGTAGGTGGACCCACCGGCTGATTCCCAACATATCGCTGGTGAGACCCCATGGGGAGGTTCCATTCCATCTGACAATTCCTGTCAGGCCATGGCTGTTTCCGACAGTCACACCACAGGTTTGGGCACGCGGAGGTCTCCGTCTGCCCTGACGCCCAGGTGTTGAGAAACTGCAGAGCACATACTGTTCGTATGTCCCTCTCGACGTCGAAAGAAGAGCAATGCTAGACGTTTGCGGCCGGACACAACCCGGATAATCTTATCCAAGATGTGTCAAGCGGTGGAGAAGTGAACGCAGTCTCGACTGCAACCACTCAGATTGCCTGCAGCTTCAGAGAATCTGGCGCGAGCAACAATCGACAAGCATGACTAACTTGTGATTGGTGTTAGAGCGAAAGTGCCGAACGCGGATATGTGTGAATGGTCTGCCCATGCAGAGGTAATGGCGCAGCGGGTGGCAACCGGATCGTCACCTCAAGCATGGCAGAAGGGTGAATGAATAGGGCAGGAGGATCTGCACACGCCGCGCTGGGGAAGGCAGGAATTGGTTCTGATCACTCCCGCGGCGTGGCAGAGGAGTGGGTGAGCATCCAAGTTAGTCTCACATGGTACAAAAGGAATGAGTTGAGTCGTGTTGAGCTAGTCTCATATGATGAACGAGGTGAGTCAGACTCACATGGTATGTCAGAAGTGGGAACCCAAGGAAGAGTCCCTACAAGGGATGCCAGATGGAGGTTAGGTCGAATGACTGAGTAGTGTGTCAGCGCGAACTGAATGAAAGAGGTGAGCAGTCTCAAATGCAGTACGATAAAGGTGGGCATAGAATTAGTCCCACACGGATGAGAAGGTGGGCACAAAGTTAGTCCCACGGCATGAGAAGGGTGGGCACACAAGTCAGACCCATAGGAGCGTTAGCGTGTGTGCAAGCATGGAGTCAAAATACTATATTAACAATATGATTCACTCTCCGAAATTTGGCGACACCACATGTGGCGCCAACTCGCGTCCGAAAGGATCGATACACACGTAACGAACTACCCAAAATATGACGATCGTTTTACATACTTCAAAATGTCATCATGAAAAAAATAGGATGCTTGTTTTTTTGCAAACTTAATCGATTGTTTAATCGAATGCAAATGGAAAATCAAATGTTGTAGCAGAATGGTAAGGCTTGTGGAAATGTATAATAAATTTGATATAGCTCGTTGAACTGTATCGGCGAGGACCATGCCGGCATCTACTGCTCTCTGTTTCGCACACCATGTTGCTGTTTGCTCATTTGACTGCAACACTTTTATCAAATGCACTATTGTCGCGCTAATCTTTTCTAGAATGTGCGGCGGTCTTACACTCGCAGGCTCGACTGTGAAGGTAAACGTCAAGATACGCCGTTAAAAGATAAGAATTTTCCGCTCAAAACAAAACCACGTGCTTTTCGCGAAATGACAAACAGTGTTCGATTGTACTAGTGAGAGGCAACCTGAGCCTCGGAGTGCATGGAGAGTGTTTATCATGGCAAGTGCATACAGTGGGTGAGGTTTCATTGACACTGTTAAGCTTAGTGACCGTTGCGATTATTGAGAAGCAACCAGCAGGAACCCGCAGTATTCTATTTTATCTCGAGATGCATAATATATTAACAATATGATTCACTCACGAAATTCTGGCGACCCCACATTGGCGCCACGATACACGATAACGTTATAATTAACTACCCAACATATGACGATCGTTATACACACACACTTACGGAGCTGAATTTATTGAATTCAACATTTCAGCAAACATTACCGCTAGGCAATGGTTAAACTCACTGTATTTTTTAACAGCAAGGAAGGACCCTGATCAATTAACTTATGTTTTGATACACTTTTTGAATTTAAATGTAAATTAACAAAATTTGTAGAGATTTATAGATTTATGATTTATAGATTTATATACAAGAGTTTACAAAATGATTGTTTGAGCTCGAAAAACGATGGAATTCCGACATTCAAGACTTAGATGTTTGAAAACGTAACGATTTTTATCACATTTTCAAGGATGATATGATCAAAATATTCTACCTTTACTTGTGAGATGAGCATTAGGGTGGTTCAAAAATTGATTTTGCTCCACAGTGCTCATCTGATTCTTTACCATGTTCTGAGTGTCTGAAATTTGAGCTCATTTGATTAAAACCGATTTAGCATGTGCTTTCAAGTTTGCATGCAAATTAGATGGGAAAATTATTTTTCGTTGTAGTTAATGACGTTTCCCATCAAGCGCAGGTTAAAGAAAACCTACATAGCTAAAAGGAATACTCAACAGCTTTTAACTCAGTGTAAACCGCATCTCAATTAATAGTTCCAATGATTCATGATAAGACAATGTTTTCCCACGTAAATCACTTTTTGGTAGTTGATTTGCATTATAAATATATTAGGAGAAATATCAATATATTCATGGAAGATCAGGGATATTGCTGTTACAATTATTTTAAATTGATATTTGAAAACCATCCCTAGAACGGAATAAAACTTGTAATGTTGCTTGGATATCACGCATGCTAAGGAAGGCTTTTATATTACTATGGTAGATTATTGTTTACCATGATCAATCGTTTTGAATAATTTTATGACACCAGTTAAACTTATTCATTTCGCATAACAAGTTTCAATTTTGCAGGTGTTGAGAAAGAATTGGTATATATGTAAAAAGATATCGAACCAGTGCATAAATTCCATCCAAGCGTTTCTCAGCTATTTTCAGAGGATTACTATACATTTATCGAGTTTGGCTTCGTTATGCTCTTTGACGCTTGAGCTTCAATAAACAAGTTACTTAGACATACTTACGGTAATAATCGATTCTCCTTAATTTTTATAGATGATTGGAAGAAAAATCAGGAAACTCATTTAGTAGTGACGTGTTAAATAATTGACTGTTTTACAACTAAAAGGTTCCGTTTAAGGGAGAAAAAAAGTGTGGGGACCCTCGGTGATTTTTTCAAATAGTCACGAATGAAAGCGTAGGGTCAAACACAATGGACACGTTTGCGTGCGTTTTGACAGTTTTCCCATGTGTTTCCCATAAGAGCTATATTTTACGTAGTGAAAGTATTGGCGATGCTCTTTTTTTGTCTACACCGCGTTGAATTATCTTTTTTATAAAATCAGATGATTTCTTTTCAAATTAACTCGCATGCATAACTATTTTTGAGAATTCCCAAATTGTTATCAATTTGTGAATATGATTTGACAGAGAGAAACGTACTTTTGTGAACAAACTGCCCAATATGAGAGTCTGATATAAATACAATTCAAACATAATTACGTTTGTGGTACAATCTCTCTAAATAAAAAGAGTTTGCATTTTTGAGGCAATATAACTCACGAACGGTTGACTGATTTGTCGGGTTTCTATAATCGATTCGTCTTGAGAACTGCTGTGTTATAAAATATCACTAAATTTTGAGGAGAAAGTTGAGAAATTGGAAATACAATTTTATCGAGTTGTAATGGAAACTCAATACGAATGCTAAAAATGATCTAGAGTGCGGCGCTGAATGAACTCAACAATTGACAGTAAGAATGCAAAATATACACAATATATTATAAATATACACAAACGCAATAGCGTTTGTTAACCGATTTTCGAAATTATTTGCTGGTTTCCGCAATTTTGACAGAAATCTCGGCAAAAACATGTTTGCTGGCACGGCTGAGGATTCTGTAAAAGTTCAAATTTGGTGAGATCCTGGTAAAAAATTAAGTGTGAAGTTGACTTGTAAATCTCGATCAGTGTTGTAAAATGTCATTTGCATTCGTTTGTATAATTTTCCCAGAACTTTTTCAGAAGGTAGCATCAATTCATGATGTATGACGAACTTATAGCGCTTAAATGTGCCTACAACTTTTGTTCATAGACATTGCTGTAAATATGTAATCTGAGGCGTGGGAGGCAAAAGTCATTCAAATGACATTATGTCAAATGACACGTGACATTTTGGAGAGTTTTCTCTCCAGCCTCAGATGTATATATTTAGAGCAATGTACCCTTGGACAAAAATATAGCCCTACCAAGCGTTAGAGTACATCTAAAATTATGGAATAAATTTGGTTTCTAAAGAAAGTTAAGAAAAATTAGTCAAATGACATGCAGATGACATTTTACAAGCCTGATCTCGATTTTATATCTCGATATCTCCCTATATCGATGGTTTCCTCGTCCCTTCAATCTACATACATTTTGACTTTCTACATCTCGATAATCTCCTTATCTTGATATCTATCCGATGTGTTGTAATCATATTTTGTTCTGGATTCACTCTCCTTATGTCGATATTTCATTTAGGCTACTAGACCATATTTGGACGATAACAATACAGATAAGCAATGATATTTGTTTTGTTGTCGTTTTTCATAGCAACAAGCTGTTTTGGATCTAGTACCCATTTAAATTTTCCTTTCATTCCTCGATCTCTCCCTATCTCAATGGTCCCTTCAATATCGAGATGTGAGCGACTGTAGTATAATCCGAGCAAGGTCGGTACGTTCAACTAGTTTTTCTTGCGAAGAATCCGAAAATAATCTATTAAATCCCAAAAATATCTGATATTGGATACGAAATCGAGAAAGCCACAAATAGGCGTAATTAAGTTTAGCCGAAATATCTCACCGTAATGTTTTGTTTAAAGGGCAAGTGAATTGAACAGCTTAGTTTAATGCAATTTATCAGAGTTGAATCATGTTCAACTTACTGTCCGTTCAAGTGAGTTGAGCGAAGGTGTTTGGACGCGTTTAATCCAAGCGACTTGTTCAATTCACTTTCCATGTCTAAATGTAACAAAATAATCATACCCATTATGATAAGCGCAACATAACAAAACGCAATCGGATGAGTGTCTTCATTCGCTGGCTTTCCACCAAGATACATATTCATTCAATCAATGTTGGGCAGCAAAAGTTTTCAATTCATAATAAGCGTAACGCAGGTGTTGAGTTCCAGTAGAATTTAGGACACCGAAGAGGAAGAAGAATGATGCATTGAATAATATCGATAATATTCAGAAAGAATTAATCAAATTTCTTGCTGAAGAAAATGATAGAAATGTTTACAGTGGAACAATCATTTTAATGTTTGCGGAACGGCTTTCACAGTTTGAAAGATTGAAGCAAAGGTGTAGTTTGTCTGTTTTGACTGCTTCATCGAAATATTTACAGTAGTGTTTGTACATCAAAGTCGATATTCGTAATCGATTTATTGAAAAATGTATGGACATCCCCAATTAAAATGTCATCGAACAACTGTATGACTACTCACCGAAGATGGCAGGAGGGTTTCTCAGCACAAGCTAGAAAAAACATGTTAGATTCTCTTTGCCTGCTAGATGATGTTGTTATCACCGGCAAATTGTTCGCCATTTCGTTGTATGGAAAACTCAAGTGAACCATATTGTTAATATAATATATTTGATGGAGTGTATGAGCATGAATCAAGGGTTTGGTGGGCATACAAGTTAGACCCCATGGCATGAGAAGGTGGGCATACGTTAGACCTGCACGGCATGACAAGAGGTGCAAAAGAGTATGTAGGTGTGTTTGAGGGTGCGATAGAGCGAGCACCGCCGTCTCGCACGGGACGGGTGCCTGTGAGCGAGAACGAGCGACTACGTTTAGTACTGCCATCCCCAGAAGTAGTACTGGGAGGTAGTTCCTGGGGAAACGATGGTGGAGCCAAGGGAGTTTAATGGTATTACTGGATGTCGAGTCCGACACTCCAGTACATCTCCGTGGTAGTTTAGAACCAATGCACGTGTACTGGGTTGTGTGTAAATGCATTCTCCTTTTAAAAAAAAAAAAAAGACCGTTCACCACTCCGCAAAGATCCCAGTTGGACCGAAAGGGCTTCAACAGAAGTTGTCGGAGACCCTTGTGTGACCAGTCCGCAATCTTTATATGATTATCTGCTTGAGAAGAGGATTCTTGCAGCGGCCGGAGCCCTGATTTTTCGCAATAATCGTGAGCTACTTAGGTTCCTTAGCTTCCAAACTGAACCTAAGTACTGGCCGACAGCACAGCACAGTTACTGAAGAATATCCAATGGTTTATAGGATCAAACCTGACATTTTTTTAAAAGATACAGCCCTTTGGTTATGTGTGTATAGATCAAGGTCTTCGTTACGCGTGCAGATTCCAGGCAACCCTGGATGACTTGAAATGAATCACTTGTTGAAAGCAAATGTTGAAGATGCAAAACAGATACTTAGTTCTTTTTTGAGAGGTTTTTATAAGTTTACTTTTGATGTCAATAATGCTTTGATTCTTTGTACGTCACGTCAAAGGGACGTAAAACGAAGTGAAGTATAAAAAAAGTGCCAAAAAAGGGTTGAGTTTATTAGCAATCTTTCCACAAAATAAAAAATCCACAAGAGATTAAAACTTTCCACAAAGTAATCAATGAAGAAATAAAAATAAGAACATTTTCATAAAAATACAAAAATCAATAGAATTGATTAAATATTCCATGAAAATGTTCAGTTTTATTGTTTTTTACCCTTTCTTCGAAGTGTCTATAATTTCGCTTTGTATGCATTAAGAAGTGTACGTAATAATATATCAATCAATCTTTTGAATTATGAAATAAAATGTGGTATTTGAAACAAATCTACTTTAATATTGAAAATATAATTATAACAAATGATGATATGGAAATATGGTTTTTCTCATTTGTCTAAAAGAAACAATTTTTTTAATTGAGGAACATAAAGAAGCATGTACCAAACAATCTTCAGAAAAGGAAAACGTAAAAAAATTTTTCAAAAATTTCTTCAGTGGAAGCTAGATAGCAAATGTAGCATGGTTTGAGACACTAATAGATCACTTATATGCATGTATGTGCAAATTCAGATTTTTTTAAATCTTCGTTTATTTGAAGGCTATTCAAAATTTAAAATTTACTAACAAATAATCAATCATTTGTAAGGTATTAAAACAAGATTAGTATTATAAAATTATTCATCCAGAAGGCGAACTACATCTTATTATTGAACGCTATTAAGTTTCGTTTCACAGTAAAAAAATAAAATATCACATCAGATTTGATGCATCATCCCTGTCGTAAATAAGGTGTTTTATTACATCTGAATGATGTAGTAAAAAGTTGACGTACTTGATATGTTCTCAAATAAACGATGTAATACAATTTCGACGTAATATTTTCTGACGTAATTGAATAAACGACGTAAAAACGGATAGGATGAATCTTGCCCGGAAGCAGGATTAGGAATTCGGATTATTTCTTTTCATGCTGGAAAATATATTTTCAGAGGATACAATTTTACATTTTATTTATTTTTGACACATTTTTGTTTCTACAAATAATAATTTATACATTTACTCAATTTTATTTTGATTTTAAGCATGATACTTTTAGTTTTAAATCAATTAAAACCAATCAATCAATCAAATAAATTATCAATTATAAATTGTGTTTCGATTTCAAATATGAAAATTTTAATTTTAGGTTGGTATTTTTATATTGAATTCAATTTTAAAACACTCAATTCTTAGGAAGATTCATTAATTACGTAACGCAAATTGCCCATTCTCAACACCCTACCCATTAGTCACAATTTTGTATGAAACATCTGAGAATTTGGTATGGATTGTCAAAATTCTGCAAACCCTCCATCTAAGCGTTACGTTATTCATGGATGTTCCCTAACTTCTTATTTTCAATTTTCATTCTTTAATTTTTATTTTGGTGGCCTGACGAGCATGATTCAGGCATTGAAAATTTAATCTAATATTTCAGGAAATCCTTCGAAGTTTCAACGAGAATTGTTTCGAGTTCCTCCAGAAATTCTCCGGAAGTTCCCCAGAAATTCATACGGAAGTTCCTCCAGAATTCCTCCGAAGTTCCTCCAGGAATTCCTCCGGAAGTTCCTCCGGAAGTTCCTGCAGAATTCTCCGGAAGTTCCTCCAGGAATCTCCGAAGTTCCTCCAGAATTCCTCGAAGTTCCTCCAGGAATTCCTCCGGAAGTTCCTCCAGAATCTCCGGAAGTTCCTCCAGGAATTCCTCCGAGTTCCTCAGGAATTCTCCGAAGTTCTCAGGAATTCCTCCGAAGTTCCTCCAGGAATTCCTCCGAAGTTCCTCCAGGAATTCCTCCGAAGTTCCTCCAGGAATTCCTCCAGTTCCTCCAGGAATTCCTCCGAAGTTCCTCCAGGAATTCCTCCGAAGTTCTCCGGAAATTCCTCCGGTTCCTCCAGAAATTCCTCCGCAAGTTCTCAGCCTCCGAAGTTCCTCCAGGAATTCCTCCGGAAGTTCCTCCAGGAATTCCTCCGGAAGTTCCTCCAGGAATTCCTCCGAGTTCCTCCAGGAATCTCCGGAAGTTCCTCCAGAAATCCTTCCAGGAACCTTCAGAAGTCCTCCAAAAATACCCTGGAAATTCTTCAGGAACCTTCTCCGAAGTTCCTCCAGGAATCCTCCGACCTCCAAATTTCTCCGGAGCCTCCAGGATTCCCCCAGGGACAACTTCCAGGAATTCCTCTAGAAAACCTTCAGGAACTCCTCCGGAAGTTCCTAGGAATTTCTCCAAAAGATTTTTCAGGAATTTACCTGGAAGACCCTTCAGGAAACTCTCAAGATCCGTCAGAAATTCCTCCGGAAGTTCCTCCAGGATTTCCTCCGGAAGTTCCTTCAGGAATTCCTACGGAAGTTGCTCAAGATATTCCTCCGGAAGATCCTTTAGGAATTCCTCCGGAAGATCCTTCAGAATTTCCACGGAAGATCCTTCAGGAATTTCTCTGAAGATCCTTCAGGAATTCTCCGAAGATCCTTCAGAAATTGCTCCGAAGTCTCCAGGAATTCATGAAGTTTCTTCAGGAATCCTTCAGGAACTCCTTTGAAGACCCGTCAGAATTCCTCCGAAAGTTCTCCAGGTATTCCTCCGGATGTCCTTCAGGAATTCTCCGAAGTTCCTCCAGGTATTCTCTCCGAAGATCCTTCAGGAATTCTGAGTTCCAAGAATCTTTAGACTCGAATTCCATCCGTAAATCTACTGAATTCTCCCGGAAGTTACTAGGAATTCTCGGTCTCTTCATGAATCCTTCGGAAGTTCCTCTAGGAATCCTCAGAAGTTCCTTCAGGAATTCGAAAGATCCTTCAGGAATTCCTCCGAAAGTTCATTCAGATTCCTTTGGAGTTCCTTGAATTCCTCCGAAATTCTTCAGAATTCCTCCGGAAGTTCTTCAGGAATTCTCCGAATTCCAGGAATTCCTCCGAGTTCCTTCAGGAATTCTCCGAGGTTCCTTCAGGAATTCCTCCAGTTCCTTCAATTCGGAAGATCCTTCAGAATTCCTCGAGGAACTTCGGAGGAATTCCAGGAGGAATTCTGGAGGAATTCCTGGAGGAACTGAGGAATTCCTGGAGGAACTTCCGAGGAATTCCTGAGGAACTTCCTGGAGGAAACTCCGAGGAATTCCTGGAGGAACCTGGAGGAATTCCTGAGAACTCGAGGAATTCCTGAGGAATTTCCGGAGGAATTTCGAGGAACTTCCGGAGGAATTCCTGAGGAACTTCCGGAGGAATTCCTGGAGGAACTTCCGAGGAATTCCTGGAGGAACTTCCGGAGGAATTCCTGGAGGAACTTCCGAGGAATCTCTGGAGGAACTTTCGGAGGAATTCGTGGAGGAACTTTCGAGGAATTCTGAGGAACCTGGAATTCCTGAGGAACTTCCGAGGAATTCCTGAGGAACTTCCGAGGAATCCTCTGAGGAACTTCCGGAGGAATCCTCTGAGGAACTTCCGGAGGAATTCCCGGAGGATCTTCCAGAGGAATTTCCTGAGGATCTTCCGGAGGAATTCCTGAGGAACTTCCGGATAAATTTATGGAGAACTTCCGGAGGAATTCCTGAGGAACTTCCGGACGAATTCAAAAGAACTTCTGAGGATCTTTCAGAGAATTGCTGGAGAACTCCAGCAATTTTGATAAATTGAGGTGGAATTCTGAGGAACTCCGGGAGATTCTAGGATCTTCTGAGGAATTAACGAGAATTCTAGAGAAACTTTCGAAGAATCCTGAAGAAATTCCGAGGAATTTAGAGGAACTCTGGAGGAATTCCTGGAGGATTGTCCAGAGGAATTTCGAGATGAACTATCTAATGAACTTATTGAAGAACTTTCAAATTGTGGTGGAACTTCCTGAGAATTGATTTAGGAACTATTGAAAAATCTGGCGGAAGTTTTGGCGCTGAAACTGGTTCACGCTTCCCACGCCGCCGATCAGCAACGGCGTGACGTGTCACGCCGCAGCCGCAGGCTGAGAACGATCTATCACACCGTCCCGGAAAAAATCAATTTGCACATGTCTATTATAAGTTATAAAATAAAAATTAAAAATAAAAATTAAAAATAAAATAAAAATTAAAATTAAAAATTAAAATTGAAAATTAAAAATTAAAAATTAAAAATTAAAAATTAAAATTTATAATAAAAATAAAATTGAGAATAAAAATCAAAATTAATTGTATCATATTTGGCAAATCGTGCGTACGAAAACATTTTTTTGTTGATATATGGTGTGCATGTGACAGACATGTTCGAATGGAAATTGTTATTGTAATTTGCGAAAAGAATCCACGTGTCTTGAAGGACCTGAACCCTTAACCTCTACTCCTACCTACTTCTTTTCCGCAAATTTTCATCAATTTGTCCATTTTGAACATGTTCTGCATATGCACAGCCAAAATATTAAAAAAAAAAAAAATTAAAATTATAAATTATAAATTCAGAATTCAAAATTAATATTAAAATAAAAATTAAGAATTCAAAATTAAAATTTAAATTTTATTTCAAACCTAAAAATTAAAATTTTTAATCAAACCTAAAATTAAAAAATCTAATATCAAACTTCTAAATAAAATTGAAAATTAAAATTACAAATTTTAAAATGGAAAATAAAATTAAAGATAGAAATTAAAAATTAAAATTGAAAATTTAAATTAAAAAAAAATTTTTATAATTTTTTCTTGTCTTTGTTTTACGTCGTTCAGTGCTCATTTTGCTTACGAAAATTATGAGATTTAGGGTTTGGCCAGAGTAGACGCGAAGTGCGAAGCGAAGCGTCCATACGATTTGACAGCTCCTTATTATTGACTGTTGCTCTTTGCGTGCAGTTTTCGTAGCGTCGCGTAGACGCGTCTACTCTGGCAGGCACCTTACGCGGCTCACAAGTGGTTTCAAAATAAAAAAAATGTGCCAAAATCGAATGGGGTCTGTATTAGAATAATCACTGTTTCGTTGTTTTACCGAGCGTAGGAGTTTCCCATTTCTGCTAGCAGCTGTTCAGCTGCACTCCTCCACCGTTTTGCTTAGGGCCGAAAAACACCGAAAATTGAACACTGACACGATAAACCCGGAATACTCGTTGGCTGGACACTTGTTCGTGAAATTCAGCGATCACTGCAACAATAACATTTTAACATTGCAATAAACCTCCTGCCGATCGGAAACTTACCTTTCATCTTGAATCTAATTAAATTCATTCTGAACTTAACAAAAACTGTTCCCGTAATTATATTTAAACTCCATGCTTTATATTATTGAACATTAAACGCACTTTGTTTAAGCTTCATGCTTTCGCACAAAGTTTTTCTCCACGCACCGACATGTTCGTCAACCAGCAACAAGAAAATATTTCTTCTGACTGAGTTCGTTTCGAGGGCGGGTTTGAGTGCGATTCCGCAATGTTCTGCATTTCACGTTGATTTAACATAATATACAAATAAGTATGTAATATTACGCTTCTTTTTCCAACTGGCATGATGTATATTTTATGTGTAAGAAATTATCGAGAGGTAATGTTACGTACTTTGCGTCACGAAAAATATTTTTCCGTTAAATTTTACGTTCAGTTATGTAATAAAACATCGAATTGACTTGAAAATACATCAAATCGGCAATTACATAGGTTTTTGAAGTACATTGACCAATGTTACGTCAGGATATTAACATTTTTTTGCTGTGTTGATTCAGTTAGTTCTGGTTAATTAAATCGAGGTGTTGTAATTGTTTGTTGCTAATATGGATTTAATTATGGAAATTTTGAATTTTTTTCAATGGAATGGAACGTTTTAATTTTCTGAACATAGTTTTTTTATAATTGTATTTCGCTTTTAAAAGTGCTAATTTATTTCCATTTTTGAAAGTTCTTAATTGTTTATGGAATTTTACATGATTTGAGGAAATTTTATATTTATTTGTTGCTTAATTTGATTTCTTCATTGACAACTTCCTATTTTTATGAAAATTTCTAATTTTTAGAGGAGCTTTTATTTTAGGAATGAGAAACCTGGTTCGCCCAGTGAGACAGTTTTTATGAATGTGCGAACGTTTAGAGCTGCGGCAACACACAGAAGCTGGAAACAGCTTTCATAGTGATGAGTGATATGCAAAGGCTCGTGATCAGGTGGTGGCCGATCAATGAGAGAATTTGTGTTGAGGATCAAAAGCCGTTCTTCAACTATAGCATAATCTACATCCAGCCCACATCCGGAAGCACTGATGATGATAAGGACGCACCATTCGCGCAGCTGTAACGTGAGTACTGTGGGCAGAGGGGCAGAAGGGTCGACGATCCTCCCAGGCTATCTGCGAGTTGTGGCTTCTAGGATGGTGGGGTTTGACAGGGCCCTGTTAAACCTCTTTAAAAGCTGCATGAATCCGCAAGTAGGCTCCGCCAAAGCGACCGTGTGCCGCTCAAAGCGCACATGCCCAGTCCTGGTGTTAGGGACTAAACAGCCCTGACACGACGGCCCTCCGACGAGAGATGTTTGCGCAGGCCCAATTGCCGCCTGGAAAACCAATCATTACGAACAATATAAGAGATAATGCGACTCGATATAATCGGCAAAGACCTAGGCGACGAATACAGGATCACGATTGGCTTGAAACTGCAAGTCGCTAGGTTTCGCAGGTTGCGACAGTATGATCTACGATGAATTACATTCCCGCAACTTGACGTCGTGGCGCTGCAGGAGATTTGCTGGACAGGACAGAAAGTGTGGAAAAGGGCATCGAGCGGCTACCTTCTACCAAAGCTGTGGCACCACCAACGAGCTGGGAAACGGCTTCATAGTTGGGTAAGATGCCAAAGCGTGATTGGGTGCAGCAATCAACGCAAGGATGTGCAAGCTGAGGATTAAAGGCCGTTTCTTCAACTATAGCATCATCAACGCACCGCCCACACGAAGGAGACCGACAACGAGAAAGAAGCGTTCTATGCACAGCTGAGCAGACATACGATGGATGCCCACTGCGGGACGTCAAAATCGTCATCGGTGACATGAGACGAATTTCGCGCCAACTCTTCTATGGGGCTGGATCACCATCTCAGAATCGAATGAAACTTGGTGGGCATAAATATATGGTATTTCTAAGCCACCCTGCATGTTTAGTTTTTCAAAAATTGTCAAGAGTAACATTTGATGAGGGCCTAATTTTTCATGGATTTTTATAAATCGCTGTAACTCTAAAATGACAAGACCTACAAAAGTGTTGTATGGCGGACTGTCGAAATTCTAGAAGTTTTTGGAAAATATCCAAAAAATAAAAATATGATTTCTACACGAGAAAATTATTTTTAAAATTAAAATCGATATTAAAAAAACCTCATCTCAGAAATCGATAAATTTTTCGCAGATAGGTATTTTAATTATCTAACTTTTCTGGAATAATGTTCCTGTGACATATTTAAGTAAAAAAGTTGTTCTAACAAAAACTTTTTCATGTCCATATTGAGTCAAAAATAATCAGCGTGTTTTATGCCTACAGCGCCATTTATAGGTTCAGCAGCCTATCATCAACCAACGACACATTTTGGACGTATAAAAATTTGTTTAGAAAGCAATTTAGCATAACCAACATAATTGTGAACCAACATTTGAAAAGGGTTTATATTTTATTGACTTTTTGTATCGAAGTAACTTAAAACAATTACAAAAAAGAATTACTTTGAAAACGGAAATGTTGCCGAAACGAAACTGAAGTGATATTTAATTGTAATAGTGGAAAGAAGATAACTTTTTGTAAATATCTGCTGCTATATGCCCATAGAAGATGTTGTTTTTCAGCAAAGGCTAACCACTGAACGGTGTAATTTAGAAACCGTTATAAATCCTGTAGATGATTTTGTTTCGTATTTTATTGAAGAAATTGATAAACTTATAACTTATGACATTATTTAAACAGCAATACCCTTGTACTGTTAGATTTCTCTGAAAATTATCCATTCATTATCCAAAATGCTGCTCAAGGTTGAATAATTTCAGGCAACAATACATCCATTCGAAGTTTACTTTAAAGAAACGGTTAATTAGAAAACATTAGCTTTATTAATCAGAAGTATGACTCATGACACAAAAGCTGTTCACTTATTCATTTCAAAATTAATTGACTATTTGAAAAGTCGATCGATTTTATAAAATTACTTTGTGTCTGGGTGAGCTGCAGCACATTATAAAAATAAAAGGAACTTTGCAAGTCTGTGTAATTTAAATTCAAAACATGGCTTAGAAGCAGAATGGCACTTTTTACAACATCGCACTGAAAAGCGCCTTGCGAAGCTATTGGTGGCACTCTCAAACGAATGGCAAAACGAGCAACTCTTGCCAAAGATTCTAGAAATACCATCAAGACTCTCGGAATGGGTGAATGGGCAGTTTTCAATCAAACAAAAATATCATTGAATTACATTTCGTTATATCACGAATGAGCACACGCCATCGGGGTGGTAATGGTCTGGGGTGAGAATGGGTCATCGCCTCACCGCGAGCATGGAGGGCGTAGAGAAAATCGTTCAAAAGGTCTTTTATATTTTGTCTTCTTGTCCTCAGATACATCCATTCTACAAGCATTCTAAGTAATTGAAACAGTGACCCATTCTCACATCATTTGACCCTTTTGTCACCCCAGACGACGGTAGTCAAGAGTTTGATGAAATTTCAAAAAGGAAAAACTATAATTGGCACAAAAGCTTCATTCTTTTATACCAATCGCTCATAATAAAACTTAGCTAAAAATATTCCAACTCAGATGAAGACCAAAAGTTTTGAATTGTTCGACTAAGATTACAAATTAATGAATATTCAAGTAGAAATAAGAATTAAATGTAGTAACAAATAAAATTGAAGAAAAATGTTTATCTGATTAAAAAATCGACCTCCAATTTTTTTTGCTAAACCAATTTTAATATTTAATTCATTAATTTATTTTCTCGGTGAACGAAACACTCTTATATGTTTCAGATTTAGTTCAGACAAATTTACAATAGTCCATCAAACATCACAATTTTGTAAATCTGGTCATTTGTGTGTAACATTGATATAAGCAATCTAGGAAAATAAACGCCCTTCCAAATGTTGGTCCACAATGTTAGATTATGCTAATTGTATCCTAAACACATTTTATACTTCCAAATGTGTCGTTGGTTGATGATAGGCCTGAACCCATAATTGGCGCTGTAGGTAAAACACGCTGATAAATTTTCACTGATATGGACATGAAAAAGTTTTGTTAGAAAAACTTTTTTCCTTAATATGTCAAGGAACATTATTCAGAAAAGTTAGATAATTAAAATACCTATCTGCAGAAAAAATTTCATCGATTTCTGAGATGAGGTTTTTTGTAAAATCGATTTTAATTTTAAAACTTTTTTTTCAGTGTAGAAATGGTATTTTATTTTTGGATATTTTCCAAAAACTAGGAATTTCACGACAGTCCGCCATACAACACTTTTTGTAGGTCTTGTCATTTTAGAGTTACAGCGATTTATAAAAAATCCATGAAAATAAATTAGGCCCTCAACAAATGTTACACTTGACAATTTTTGAAAACTACTGATTACTTCACTTCCGCTTAGTGCTTAAACCAGGTTTAAGCGTATAGTAAGCGCCGCTTAGGAGTTAAGTGGAGGTGAAGAAATTGGCCCTTGCGGAGAGTGGCTTGAAATACCATATCTTTATGCCCACCAAGTTTCATTCGATTCTGAAATGTGCTGCCAACCACTGGTCGAGTTGGAGGAAATTCGTCATGAACGCACAGGTAGGAAGGGAGAATGTATAGACCGGTCATCGGACCGAGAGTCTGCACACCGAATCGAATGACAACGGCCAACGATGCATAAACTTCGCAGCTTCCCGCGGAATGGTAGTCCGAAGCACCTCTTTCCCGCAAAAATATCCACAAGGCCACATGGAAATCACCCAACCAAGTAACGGAAACCAAATCGACCACGTTCTAATCGACGGTAAATTCTTCTCCGACATCACGAACGTCCGCACTTACCGGTGCGAATATTGAATCCGATCACTACCTCGTTGCAGTATGCTCGCGCTCAAAGTCTCGACGGTGTACAACACGCGTCGAAGTCGGACGCCGCGGCTTAACATTGGCGCGGTACAAGACGGTAGACTGCAAGAATACGCGCAGCTGGAAGTGGCACTTCCAACGGAAGAGCAGAGCGCAGCGTCTCTGAAGATCATGGAGAGATATTCGATCCGCCATTGGTAGCACCGCAACCGCTGCACTTGGCACGGTGCCCCGGATCAGAGAAACGACTGGTATGGCGGCGAATGTGAGCAGTTAGTGGAAGAGAAGAATGCAGCATGGGCGAGATTGCTGCAACACCGCACGAGGGCGAACGAGGCACGATATAAACAGGGCGGAACAGAAAACTCGATTTTCCAAGGAAAAGCGCCAGAGGAAGACTGAGACCGTGAAGAGAGAGCAACTGTACCGCGCCAATAACACACGAAAGTTCAGGAGAAGTTAAACCGTTCACGTAAGGGCCACGTGCCACAGCCTGATATGTGCAAGGACATAAAGGAACCTTCAGAACGAGCGGAGGTGATCCAAAGGTGGCGGCAGCACTACGAAGAACACCTGAATGGCGATGTGGCAGACGAAGATGGCGGTATGATGGACCTGGGAGAACGCGCAGTACATAATTTTACCGGCCTGGATCTACAGGGAACCAGGAGGAGATTGGCTTGAAGAACAACAAACTCTGGGGAACCAACCACCAGGAGAGCTATTTAACACGGTGGTGAGGCACGCACAGAGCGCTGCACTGGATCATTACCAAGATTTGGGAGGGAGGTTTTGCGCAGGAGGATGGAAGGTCGTGTGTCCCATCTACAAAAGGGCGATAAGCTGGATTGTAGCAACTACCAAATCACATTGCTGAACGCCGCCTACAAGGTACTCTCCCAAATTTTATGCCGTCGACTAGCACCAACTGAGAGTTCGTGGGAGTGGAAAGGCGGGTTTTATGGGCGAACGCTCCACCACGGACCACCACGCCATTCGCCAAGTACTGCAGAAATGCCGCGAATACAACGTGCCCACACATCATCTATTCATTGACTTCAAAGCCGCATATGATACAATCGATCGGGACCAGCATGCACGAACACGGATTTCCGGGTAAACTGACACGGTTGATCAAAGCGACGATGGATCGGGTGATGCGTAGTTCGAGTTCAGGGCATTCTCGAGCCCTTCGAAACCCGCAGAGGTTACGGCAAGGTGATGGTCTTTCGTGTCTGCTATTCAACATCGCTTTGAAGGTAATACGAAGCAGGGATTAACACGAGTGGTAACATTTCACAAGTCCGTCCAGCTATTTGGCATCGCCGACGACATAGATATTATGGCACGTAACTTTGAGAAGATGGAGGAAGCCTACATCAGACTGAAGAGGAAGCTAAGGATCGGACTAGTCATCAACACGTCGAAGACAAAGTACATGATAGGAAGAGGTTCAAGAGACGAATCAGATCCACCCACCGCGAGTTTACATCGGTGGTGACGAAATCGAGTGGTAGAAGCAGGTATTGGGTTCACTGGACTGCCGAAAATGACACCAGCAGAGAAATTCGAGCGCATAGTGACTGGAAATCGTAGTACTTTGACCTCCGCAAGACGCACCGATCGAATAGAGTTCGCCGCCGTACCAAACTGACAATCTACAAAACGCCATTAGACCGGTAGTCCTCACGGACACGAGGACCGATGCTCAAAGACTAACACGCACTTGGAGTTTTCGAAGAAAGCTGCGTATCATCTAGGGGGTGCAGATGGCGGAGCAGTGGAGGAGGCGAATGAACCACGAGTGCTGAGCTGCGGGGAACCATCCATCGTTCACACCGCGAAAATCGGACGACTGCGGGCCGGGCACAGCCAGAATGTCGGACAGTAACCCGGTGAAAATGGTTCTCGACAACGATCCGACGGGCAAAGAAGGCGAGGTGCGAGCGGGCAAGGTGGATCGATCAGGTGGAAGATGACTGGGACCCTCCGCAGACTGCGTGGTTGGCGAAGGCAGCCTTGAACCGAGCTGAATGGAGAAGTCTTTTATGTGCAGCACAGGCTACTCCGGCCTTAGTCTGATGATAAATAAACATATCAGAGACTAGGGACTGAATTATTCAAATTAACGATTTGAGAAACGTTATCAACAAATGTAACTTATAATTATGAATAGAAAATAATGTTGAGTAAGTTTTTGTATAGAAATAAAGTGATGGTTCTAAATGAACTCCTATACTGAAAAGCGTAATAAATGTTATTAGTTTAAAATTGTCGGTTTTAAAGAAATTATTACCTCACGGTAGCTTAACATTTTAAAAATTTCAAAGTGAGGTAAATAGATGAATGATGAATGAATGAAAAATTAATGAATGACATAAATTTTTCAAATTTTGAACAAAAATTAAAATAATAATATTAACAATTATGTTTTAATATATGTAGCATTAAAGAACTGAAGAGCTGATCCAGGAGCTGACTATTTTCAATGAGCTGAACGGAGCAGATCCGCTCACTGCAATGAGCTGTTTTGCCCATCTCTAGAGTCGATGGTCCTTTCAATATCGACTCATGAAGGTTTGACTGTATCTTTATGCTCGTGTTGACCATGCTCGAATTCGATAACGGCATGCGAGGATTCTCGGACGGGTTCCAGAAGGATTATCATTCAAATTCTCGATGGTGATAGTCAAACCATTTTGAGTACTCCGGGGGTGTCATTGGCCAAAATGTGGTATGCTCCAAGTAAATGTTACAAAGCTCTAGTAGTAATTTTGGAACAAGTAATTAGTTAGGTACAAGCTTGAATAATAAATTCACTACTGTGGGGAAAATAATAAATGAGAGAAATTCATCAAAGTTATATGTTGTTTAAAATTGACATTCTCACCTCACAGGGGGTATATTGCCACATAAAAAAGTTCAGCGGTGACGATGCAAATGAATCAATCGTTCAATAAAACAATTGCCTACATAGGCTTTTATTAACTATGTGGCAAATCAACCAATAGCTTTTCAATCTCACCCCTTTTAGCATGTATTGCCTGCTGCTACGAAAACAAAACCGCTAAATAAATATTCATAAAATTCGATAAAACAACAAACAGATTATCGTAACATGATCACCAGGTATCCATAGATCTCAAATTTTGTTATGTAATAGATTTGTGGCACATTGACACTATTTTAATACGGGTTCATTTGATCAATAGTTTTAAATTACCAAGCATTATGGTCTTTCTTCTTCTTATTGGCATTACATCCCCATAATGGGACAGAGCGCTCGCAGCTTAGTGTTCATTAGCACATTCCACAGTTATTAACTGCGAGGTTTCTAGCCAGGTTACCATTTTGTATCTATATCATGAGGCTAACAGATGATACTTTTATGCCCAGAGAAGTCGAGACAATTTCCAATCCGAAAATTGTCTTAGATCGGCACTGAATCGAACCAGCTACCCTCAGCATGGTTCTGCGAAAGCCGCGCGTCTTACCGCACGGCTAAGGAGGCCCCTTAGCATTATGGTAAGCCAATTAATTCTTGGAATTTGTTTTGTTATTTCAGACGAATTTTAATATAATTTCGAACCGTTTGAAGTTTTCATCAAAATTCGTAAAGCTTGAGATATTAGAAGTTGAAACATTTTTCGTTTTGGCCCAATCTTACCCCTCAGGCCCAATGTCACCACGAGCGACGAGGTTTATAGATGATGTATTCGAAAGCTGATGATGTTTGACCAGTCCCGTAGCTAGACTATATTTACTCAGCGTATTGAATGTGTGGTTGGGTAAAATTTGAAACGATCCAACCCCACGATCCATTTTTGTTATAATTGTACTCAAAGCAACAGATTTAAAACGAAGCAGTTGAAGTTCGCTCGGCGTGCCGAAATCACAATTCACAACTGTTAGTTCCTCCGAATCGCCATTCTTTTGTTTCCAACCAGGTTTTAACTTTCTCATGAATCACCATGCTTGATTCATCTTCGACAGTACTCTTTGAGCTGAGGCTTCTAGTGCATTTCTTCGTCTTCGACGGTTGAATACGTTGAGCAATCACCTTCAGAGGGGCTTCGGTCATTTTGTGCTGTAACTAAGTGGTGTTTAGCAACATTAATTAATTAATGACATCAAAAATCAACGTGCCTTTTAGAACATATTTTTATTCTCTGGCAATTTTTTTCAGCACACGCATAATTAATGTCCTGGGACAATCCGAAAATCGTGAATTGCGATGAAAGATTTGAGAGTTTTTGATGATTTTTCAAAATGGTAGGAAAGGATTTCAGCTCTACTTTGAACTCATCTGAAATAGTCTTCAACACGTTGAACCGAGCGAATCCAGCAGCATCCACTTTTTAAATATATTTTTCGAATATAAATACAGTATTCCAAAAGGAATTATCGATTGTTCTCTCCTTCTTGCAGATACCGATGATCGAGTGGGTTATATTGAATCTAGATTACACAACTCACGAGTTATTTGCGTGCCGGATTTTTTCTTCAAAATATTTTAACAGCTGTCAAAAAAACAAATTGATTGGTATTGACAAGTATTGACGTATTTTTTGGTGGGTTAGTGTTAATCAGGTATTAAAATTGTATTAAAGTCGTATTGATGGAATGTCGTCTCATTGATACATTATTTTAAATTGATGTATTAAAAGAATTTTCGTATTTTCCAGGTATTTTTATGTATTTTAGATAAATGATTAATCAGTTGATCGACCTTCGCGATATATCTCCTGTTAGATTGTTTTTTTGACGTAAACTACGTTTAGAAGAGATACAGGGTGACAAATGAAAATCCAAACTGAGACCGTCAAGAAATGAAAGATTTTTAATAATAGCGCATTCATCTTTCGATGGATTTTGAGATTTATATATCAATCGACTCTGAAACTCCACCAATTTCCAGTTATATTGAAACATTTGATTATCAACGTTAAAGTAGGGTATTGGACCATTTTGGCAGCAATCTTTTTCCTGCTGCAAGTGAGACCATTCGGCCGTCGTTCAGTGTAGTTGGTTTTTGGCTTTCGTGGCATTGCACCAGTTTGCCATAAAAGTAGGGCACAGTGACTGCAGTCGGCGATATACATACAAGCGCATGTTTGTGCAAGGATAGGATGATCGATTGTTCAACGGCAATGCAATGTCATAATGCGATAATCGCAATGCAAATGAACAACATGTTCGATTCAATATAACTTAGGAAAATGGTAAGCCATTTATGATAAACTGCAAATTGTTAATTATATTTTATTATTAAATATGCGCCAAAATCAGAAGAATTCAATTTTAATTCAGGAAGTTTGAATGCACTTCAGATACTCTGTAGGTACAATCATGCGGGGCTTATTGTAAACGGTTATAGCTTCGAACGATACTTTATTGAAACGGGCTATAGGTTAATAGAACTATTACTTTAGCTCCTGGATCTAGGATTCTGCAATTATATTAATAAATTGGTTGCACGAATATGTTATCCATAATGCCACTGCCAGATAGTGGGAGTTAGATTGATAAAATAGCACAAATACTCTATTCCTGTCCGCAGCGTTTACTACTCTGGCGCATCTCTGAATGGCTTGGTTTTGGTACCGTTCTGACTCAAACCCGAATATGACTCATATTCCGAACACTGGCGTTTTAGCGCCCTAACTAAAAAATGTCATTGGTTTTCCGCACTGAGGATCAAGATATTGATTATTATATGTGCCCGAATTCCTCTCTATATTATGGTTACTGCAACAAGATTGGCCAACGTGTGCTGTTGGGATATCATAACCATGTAACGCTAGTGAGTTATTTTTATTTCAGAATAGTATTACTCAATAATCATATCCTCTATTTCCACATATATTACAACAAACTAGAATAGTGGTAGAAAATTTGGAATGAAACTGAATCCCTAATTACTTACTGTCGAATGCAACAGTTGAATTGGAAACATTATTACTTGAGCAAATGGTGATAGAATGGTCACGTTTCAACTACATAGAATGCTTTAGAATAGATTTAATGTATCTGAGAACATAAAACTGAATTATAAGTGACCTTTTGAACGATTTGTTATCCGACCTCCAGACTGTCGGTGAGGGCTCGGACGTCACCTGACTACGGTATCCAACATTTTTTATATTTTAGGGGTATTTTGTTCTAAACCAGTGACATAAGTAATCAAATGAATTATCTTATAATATGACTACATTCCTCAATGCACCAAACTGTTCTACGTAGTTTACGTTGGCGGTCGTGTCTTGTACATTACCCTTCAAATTTTTAAACTTGAAAAAGCTCTAAACTACTGAATCGACTTGAGCCACCTTGAAATTTTATCCAAATTCGCAGAAAATTTGATAGGCTTATTTTAGCATACAAATCGTGATTAGCGACCGGTTGAAGTTTTGATTTTTGAAAGCATGAAGAGGTCTACTGTCCAGTTATTCGAGCTCTGCTGATCTTTAATCAAAACCATCCAATCAGCTACTTCTTTCTTCCTTTCTTGAAGTCTGCGAAAGTCATTCCGATCCGAAAGCTTGAAAGGGTTCTCTCTCCATATGTATGAGAGTTGATAAAAATAATCTGAGCGCTATCATAATTACTGCTAAAAATCAGTTTTCAAGCTGTATCTAATGTTGTTCCAAAGGAGGTCTATTACTTCGCAAGCCAAATGATTTCATAAGAATTAGCCTCAAATGACGGGATTGTGGGGACTCATTTAAATTTCAAGTATATTACATTAAACTGCTTAGGATACATTCACAACATAGCAGATTCTGTCTCTGTAGTCTTGTGACAAAAGCGTAGGATTGCAATCCGGAGATGGCGAGTTTGATTATCGAGTGGTCGGGTGGGAAACATTCTCGACTTCCTGGGATAGTGTATCCATCGTACTTCCCACACAAGATACATACTGTGCAATGGCGATAGAAATCAAATAATAACTGAGGAAATGCTTTTAGAATATCAAGTTGAAAATCAGGGCAAGTTCCAGTTGGAATGTAGAGTCATTGAATTCTGTCACATTTTGTAAAACAGCTAATCTTCGTTGATCTCACACTAGTGCATCTTAAAGAAGCTCACTCCTTATTTCCCATTGCCATTGACCGATGGAGAGTCATAAATCAACTTTGGTGCGCAAATCCAATTTTCCACAAAATTAGCAATCAATACCGTAAATGGGTTGCAACTGCCTGCTCGTTCAGATCATCACTTGTGTCCATGATCATGTGCCATGACCCGTCCCAGCATGTTGTTTGTTCTAGCAAATGTCCCTCATTTCGCCTTTGTGGTTTTCCAAATTCTGATTTCAAAGTAGTTATGACTCGATACTTGAAACCGATAGGGTTTTCGCTTCAGTATGGGCGTTGCTGTAGATGAAAGCGGCTTAGCATAATTGCATTAATATTTTCGTAAGGAGCTGATCCGTGAAAAGAAAACAAATGTACGGACGCTGATCCTCACAGCGCTGCTGGAGCAGTTTGGCTTGACTGTGCGGTTTTCGGCTATCGAGATACAATCGAAATGACAATAAGCGGAGATTATCTGCTGACTCCTCCCACGGTTTGTTTTTCTGTTCACTGGCAGTAAGCTGAATTAATTGAGAGTAAGGTCAGTTCCTTTTTTTGTGCGCAGGTAATAAACAAATTTGTCCTTTTACGTTCATTAGGACAAAATTGCCCGGAGAATCCAATTATTTTATTGGTAACCATGCAGGTAGGATCTCTCATTACTTTAATCAAGGAAATTTTCGTGTGTTCGTTTCTGTCGCCGCCATTCGTTCGTTTTAATATGCCAATAATGACGGTTCTCTCGTATTTTGTCTGCTTTGTGGCTCGGCGCACACATCGCCAATTTATTTAGGAGTAATTTGGCAATTTTCACCTCCGTACCTAGTAATCATGGTCCGTGCGAAGCCACGTAAAAAGCAATTCGGGCCATTTCAGAGCGGGAGATCGCGGTGATACGTCCTGAAAATGCTTATGGGAATCATTAAATTCTGATGGAATGCAGCGCCATCGCCTTTTGCCGAGCATTATTTCATTTCGTCAGAAACGCTGATATTAATCCACCTAGTTATCCTTCAACACTGCTTAAACATAACTGTAAAGAAGAAGTAAGGTTTTGTTCAGCACAAGTTTCTTCGATATTTTTTGGCTACGGCTATGTTGAGCATTTTATAAATGTTAGAGACTATAACTTACTTTGCATAAATTGCGTTGCTTATCAAGTCAAATTTTAATTACCAATTATTCCTGTCTAACCAAACTCATTCATTGCGAAATTGTAGAGATAAACTTTTAGTCACCAATTATGAAGTCAGACAAATTTTTTGTCTTGTTGATAGTGAAAGATTACTGAACCTGTAAATTGAAAAATAAGCTAGTCCCAGGCACAATTTTGCATTCTCTGTTCAATTACCTAGAGAACTAGAGATCAGAAGATCAATCGAGAAGTAATAGTTACTATGAAAAATATGGTCAACATGTTCGTATTTATGCTCTACAGATCTCTGATCGCTTGGATTCTACTATTTGTAAATTCACTCGTCAGTTGTTCAATCAATCGTTTATTGCAACAATTATAACACCTTTCTGCACACGTTGGTGTGAAACCAGGAAGGCCAAAAGGTTTTCATCTTTGGCCAGGGTGCTCCAGTTCGTGATGATGTTGATGATGATGATGATGATGAAAGAGATCGAAAAGGATTGATATGAGCACCCCGTTGTTTGTTAACGCCTGCTGCTGCTAGGAGCCTTCCATATTACAATCATATTGAGAGTAATACGGTGTGGATCGAAAAGGATAAATAAAGAAAACGCGAACAACAAACAAAATAATATAAATTACAACTAATTATCGCTGATTATTTTAATAAACCTGCTGGACGTAGTCGATCGAAAATGTAGTGGACTGGTGCATGGGTCAGCCAAAGTGTAGATGCTGGATGGAAAAGGTTCATAATAAAATTCAACATCATGTCGAGTCTTAACCGACTTAGCTATTAGAAGATCATGAAAAAAAGCCGGCGTAGATAATAGCCTCATTTTTAGTCATTTTCATTAATCTGTGTATCAAAAGTTACATATTTTAGATTATTTCAGGGTGCAATTGGAATCAAAAATAAATTATTGATCGCCGTTACACAGTACGCTGCAACTAAGACATCTTCCTAGATTTTCCTCTCGACCGCAGATAAAATCTTCAACACGTACCATTTTACAGCCGAAGACAAACTGACCCTATGCTCACAGCGTTATCGCGCAGCACACATCAACAGAAGAACAACCGTCCCACCTCAATTAGCATCATCAGTTTGTGGCAGTCACGATTTTGGCATATTTTGCTGCGCTGATACCTGCAGCTCCGCAGGACTATCGCCGATTTGTATCCACAGCTCACAACAATGCAGCAATTATGCACCGCAAACAAGCTCTTAAATCTCGGACTGCCCCGGCCCGGGTCTGACCTAAGGTGCGCGGAATGCCCAGGTCTTGACAAATTTGTACAACTTTATTTTCGTGGAATATGGCCCACGGTCTCTATCTCCGCGCAGTTCGGTCAGGAGTTGCAACCGGTGGTGGTGATGGTGTGATGGTTGTGCGAATAAACAAACAGAGACAAACGATAGCCATATAATAAAGAGGTCTCAAATTACAGAGTTCTCGCGTAGCTTAGCTTGCAGCAGCGTGGGGATTTTGGCCGCAGTGAGTGAGTGTAAGCGAGTCATTAAGATCGGTGTATCATGTTAAAGTAATGTTCGGCCTGGGATTATTACTTCGTCACGCTGAACAACCGGCTCTCGGATGTTGGAACAAAGTTTCATATATGGCATGGGTTCTCAATTATTGGACGGTCGGTATGATCGTGTCAAATGCTAAACGACTGAAGCGCAACCTCCAAATAAAGAAATAAAAATGATTCACCGATGAGATCTGAAAAATAAATAGCATATACAAGACATTTGTCCTTGATGGTCAAGTTTTCAGCAATATTATTAGGAAGATCCTTCGAAATAGCAAAATCAATAGGGTCACTTGAAGTTTGAAAAGCAATCTATGGGCAAAATCAATAAAATTATTTTATATTACTTTGAGTAGCCAACTGATTCCTTTAACAGATTTACTCGCAACAAGTTACATCCTAGGGTAAATCCTCTCAGATTATTTCCTATTGAAAATTGGCAGTTTCGGACTATGGGATCAGAAGTTGTGGTCAAAATACGACTTTTTTAGACCAAAAACGCGTAAAATGTTTAGCTCACTTTACATGCACTTATCCTTGACAATTTTTTTTTCGCAACAAGTTGCATTCGGTTTACTCGCATTCGACAAGTACAAGTACATGTACACTAGAGGTGTGCGCAGGTCCGAAAATCGGCGTTTTCGGCGTCACGCCGAAAGCCATTTTTATCGGCGGTGGTGGCGGCACGAATCGGCGTGAAGATTTTTTATAACATTCTCAAAGGTGCATTTTTCATTTTTCGGGATATTTTCAAGACATCAACGGGAGCATCTTTTCCAGAAAATTCTTTGAGCATTTCCAAAATATTCATTATTGGACATTTTTTTTCGATCTTTTTTCATGAACTACACAAGGAAAATAGTTAAGAATTTCAACAAAAAAATATTCGGAGTTTACATGAAAAAAATTACAGAATTTTCACAAAAAAATTGTTCCAAAATTTGTACAGGAAATTGTTTGGAAAATTCTCGGAAAGTTGCGTTTTGTTGAGTGTTTTGTGAAATTTACACTCCAAATTTTGTTTTTGGAATATCCGCGTGAGACTTTGAGGAGTTTTTATGGGACACTCACTGGAAATCTCACCAAAAAAAATCCGCGAGAGATTTTGGGCCTGCCCACAAACCAAGTAGACTCTTAAGGAGGGAGGGAGGGAAAATTCCCTGAAGTATTCTATAGAAGCCTTTCAATGTTTTTTTTTTCAAAATTTCCATTTTACTTTATAGAAATTATTGATTCTACTAGAATTTCTTTTGATTTTCGGCGGAAACTTAAGAGAATTACAATTAATTCTTTAGAATTTACAAGCGAAATTTTTTAGTACTTGTGTGTGTGTGTTTTCATTCTACCACCCACTGTCCGGCAGTACTTTTATGGAAGAAACATGTCTACATCTATTTATTGATATTTTTATATCCCTAGATGGAAACATTTTGAGCCCTGGAGATAGAAGGTGATAGCTCTACTGTGCATTCAAAGCCCCTATAACAAGGTGCTACAGACCACATCTTGAGGTAATTTTCAGCACAGCAAGCACCGTATAGACACATTCAGATATCAAATAGATATATGTAATGTATTTATATTTCTGTGATCATTAATTTACATAAATGAAATTCGTCAAATAATATTTATTTTTGATCTCAGCCCGTATTTAGTACGATCATTGTATGGGATAAATTTTATGTATAACGCACTTTCGGGGATGATCAGGACTAGAATATAATTCCATTTGTATTGGGAACTCCGGGATCTTGTTCTTGAAAACACCTGGTCTGACATGGGCTTTCCTTATTCGTGCAGTATGATGCGCGATTACAAAACAAGACCATGATAAAGGTGGCTGGGTTCAATTGCCGTTCCGGTCTAGGACATTTTCGGGTTGGAAATTAATAATCTGCCCTCAATCTAGCATGGAACTTATAATCGAGTTCATCTCCTCCACATATTATATTTCAGTAGTACCACCCACTTTCGAACAGATCTGTTTTAGAATCAATTTACCAACCCATCTGATACATCCATTACCCTAGAGAATCACTTTTTTCCTCTTCTCTATCATTCATAACCACCATCCTGTAACTATAGATCGCTCCCGTTATTGCAATCGAATTAAATTTGAGAATCGACTTACCAATACTAAGTTCGTTTCCTCACCACAACTCACTCACAATCTCATGCTTGTATGCCAAAACAAAACCGCGGTTCAGTTATGTTAAAACAATTGTTTTTCCACAGAGCCCTCATCCTTAGGCTTGGCACATGTTGCGTAATCTGATTAAATGTTAGCAGAGCTGCAGCCTTACAAACATACACCTATCTTTTATTAACTATTTTGTACTGAAGCTTCATTTATTTATTCAGACTAAGGCTGAAGTAGCCTGTGCGGTATATAAGAGTCTTCTCCATTCGGCTCGGTCCATGGCTACACGTCGCCAACCACGCAGTCTATGGAGGGTCCGCAAGTCATCTTCTACCAGATCGATTCACCTTGCCCGCTGCGCATCTCGCCTTCTTGTGCCCGTCGGATCGTTGTCGCAAATAATTTTCACCGGGTTACTATTCGACATTCTGGCTACGTGCCCGGCCCACCGCAGTCGTCCGATTTTCGCGGTGTGAACGATGGATGGTTCTCCCAACAGCTGATGCAATTCGTGGTTCATTCTCCTCCTCCACGTACCGTCCGCCATCTGCACCCCACCATAGATGGTACGCAGCACTTTCCTTTCGAAAACTCCAAGTGCGCGTTGGTCCTCCACGAGCATCGTCCAGGTCTCGTGTCCGTAGAGGACTACCGGTCTAATGAGCGTTTTGTAGATTGTCAGTTTGGTACGGCGGCGAACTCTATTCGATCGGAGCGTCTTGCGGAGTCCAAAGTACGTACGATTTCCAGCCACTATGCGCCTCCGAATTTCTCTGCTGGTATCGTTATCGGCGGTCACCAGTGAGCCCAAGTACAATTCTTCAACCACCTCGATTTCGTCACCACCGATAGAAACTCGTGGTGGGTGGCTTACATTGACCTCTCTTGAGCCTCTTTCTATCATGTACTTCGTCTTCGACGTGTTGATCACTAGTCCAATCCGTTTAGCTTCGCTTTTCAGTCTGATGTAGGCTTCCTCCATCCTCTCAAAGTTACGTGCCATGATATCAATGTCGTCGGCGAAACCAAATAACTGGACGGACTTCGTGAAAATCGTACCACTCGTGTCAATCCCTGCCCTTCGTATTACTCCCTCCAAAGCGATGTTGAATAGCAGACACGAAAGACCATCACCTTGCCGTAACCCTCTACGCGTTTCGAAGGGACTCGAGAATGCTCCTGAAACTCGAACTACGCACATCACCCGATCCATCGTCGCCTTGATCAACCGTATCAGTTTATCCGGAAATCCGTTTTCGTGCATTAGCTGCCATAGCTGGTCCCGATCGATTGTATCATATGCGTAGGGATGAAACGATACCACTAAGGTATCGATACTTTTACTTTAAAGTAGTATCGAATAAAAGTATCGATACCACTAAAGTATCGAATTAAAAGTATCGATACCTACTTGTATCATATCATACTCATCAATTTGAAGTAAAATTAATTTGTCACTTACAAATAGTCATTCTTAAATTATGTTGGATGAAACACTGAATAGTGGAAGGATTAAACACTTTCCATTACTATTACTATTTATAAAAATAATAATTCATGTTCCTATAGACGTAAATCTCTAATGCTTCTTCAATGGATTATTAGAAAACAGCTGCAAATATTAGTGCAAATCCAAAATTATCCAAGATATTTGCGTAATTTGTAATCGAGTTTGAGGAAATTCTGAAGGATCGGCCACAAATAAGTGTTGAATGGCAAAAAAAAATACTTGAAAGTATTAATTCGATTTAAATACTAAAATTTGAAAGATTCTTACGAAAAAATATGCATGTTTCTATCATCATATATATAATAGCCCTGTTTGTCTGTCCGGTGACTAGCCTACCAGACGCAGCACGCGGGGAAATTCTCACAAAAAATAAAATATTTGACACTTAAATTCTTTTTTACTATCAGATGCAGAAAACAAAACCAGTGACAACCTTAGACAACCAGACACAGCATTTGATGAAAAAAGTCACAGATAACAGACGTTGAAAATTTGGATTTTTTTAGATTCAGAAAATAATCTATCACTCTTAAGAATTGAAAAAAAAAACAATTGCCATGGGTGCTATTGCGTCCACAAATAAACTAGTTTATAAGATTTAATAGATTTTGAATTGAGTACTCAATTGATTCAACTACTTCAATTCGATACTTACTTGGTATCGGTATCAAAGTATCGATTCCAAAAGCACTTGACGTATGACGAACACCTCGTCTGTGATAGAGCGTTCACCCTTAAATCCCGCCTGGTACTACCCCACGAACACTCTTGCAATTGGTGTTAGTCGGCGGCATAAAATTTGGGAGAGTACCATGTAGGCAGCAATGTGATTGCGCGGTAGTTGCTACAATCCAGCTTATCGCCCTTTTTGTAGGTGGGACACACGACACCTTCTATTCACTCCTGCGGCAGAACTTCATCCTCCCAAACCTTGGTAATGACCCAGTGCAGTGCTCTAGCCAATGCCTCACCATCGTATTCAAACAGCTCTCCTGGTAGTAAGTCAACCCCAGAGCTTTGTTGTTTTCAGCCGGCCTGGATTTCCTGGAGATTCGGGGCCGGAAGTCACATGTCCTGCGCGCGTGCTCCTAGGTTTATTACCATACCGCCACCGTTGTCTACCATATCGCCATTCAGGTGCTCTTCGTAGTGCTGCCGCCACATTTGGATCACCTCACGCTCGTTTGTAAGAAGGTTCCCGTTTATGTCCTTACACATATCGGGCTGTGGCACGTGGCCCTTACGTGAACGGTTCAACTTCTCATAGAACTTTCGTGCGTTATAAGCGCGGCACAGTTCCTCCGTCTCTTCACGGTCTCGATCTTCCTGCTGGCGCTTTTTCCTCCGGAAAATCGAGTTTTGTCTGTTCCGCACCCGTTTGTATCGTGCCTCGTTCGCCCTCGTGCGGTGTTGCAACAATCTCGCCCATGCTGCATTCTTCTCGTCAACTAACTGCTCACATTAGACAGACTGTACGACCGTGATCAGTTTAATTTAATTTTATTGGCATATCGGTCTCGATGCTGCTCGTATAGAGGAAGGGAGCAGCGTGTACACGCTCCTCCCTTCCTCTATACGAGCAGCATCGAGACCGATATGCCAATAAAATTAAATTTAACTGCTCACATTCGCCGTCATACCAGTCGTTTCTCTGATCCGGAGCCACCGTGCCTAGTGCAGCGGTTGCGGAGCTTGCAATGGCTGATCGAATATCTCTCCAGCCATCTTCAAGAGATGCTGCGCCTAGCTGCTCTTCCGTTGGGAGTGCCACTTCCAGCTGCTGCGCGTAGTCTTGGGCTAGTCTACCGTCTTGTATCCGCCAATGTTTAGCCGCGGCGGACGCCTCCGACGCGTGTTGATCACCGTCGAGAGTTTTGAGTGCAGACATACTGCAACGAGGTAGTGGTCGGATTCAATATTCGCACTGCGGTAAGTGCGTACGTTCGTGATGTCGGAGAAGAATTTACCGTCGATTAGAACGTGGTCGATTTGGTTTTCCGTTACTTGATTAGGTGATTAACATGTGGCCTTTTGGATATTCTTGCGGGGGAAGAAAGTGCTTCGGACTACCATTCCGCGGGAGGCTGCAAAGTTTATGCATCGTTGGCCGTTGTCGTTGGATACGGTATGCAGACTATCCGGTCCGATGACCGGTCTATACATTTCCTCCCTTCCTACCTGAGCGTTCATGTCACCGATGATGATTTTGACGTCCCGCAGTGGGCATCCATCGTATGTCTGCTCCAGCTGCGCATAGAACGCTTCTTTCTCGTCGTCGGAGAGATTTGCGGATGAAACATGTAATTGTTTGCAAATATGTGCTCTGATGATCCCAACTGTATTTGCTATATTGTATATGCCATTTCTAGGCAATTTTATCGAGCGGTCATCGGAAAGTCCTCTGGAAGATCCGGAACTTCCGTAAAATTGGCCAATTCTAAAAGTTAATCCAAGAGCTCCTCGATTTTTTCGTAACCATTCATTCTGGAAAATTGTGGGTGCAATCAGTAGTAAATGTCTTCTGTGACCTCCAAATGCCTCAGAAATGATTATCCGGAACATCCGTAAAATGACCAATTCCAAAATTTCATCTCTTAGCTTCGCGATTTTTTGATAACCATACATTCTGGCAAATTGTGGATGCAATAAATAGTTAAAGCCTTCTGTGACCCCCAAATGCCCCAGAAATGGTTCTTCGGAAAGTCCGGAACATCCGTAAAATGACCAATTCTAAAAGTTAATCCCAGAGCTTCGCGATTTTTTTTCGTAATTATTCATTCTGGCAAATTGTGGGTGCAATCAAAAGTGAAAGTCTTCTATGACCCCTAAATGTCCCAGAAACGGTCTTTCCACAGACAAACAGACGTAACACTGAGGAAATTCTAATCGATCATGAGCTCAACGGTCGTTTTAAATTCAACTGCTTGCGTGTTTCACATCCAGGGGCGCGCGCATCGTATACCTTTTTTATTTGACATCTCACACTAGCGCTTTCTGTTGACATTGTCGTACTAAACTTTGTTTCATACAACCACAGAGAACATACGTTGAAGCTATAATTGCTATGTTGTGATAACTTTTTACTGTCCATTTTGAAATAACTTTGAAATGTCGCCGTTATCCCGTGCATAATCAGCGCTAGCGTCATCAAATAATGCCACTGTGCGCTAGTGTCGTTATGCATGCAAGAGCATAGCAGCGCCATCGTGTTGTCAAAATGAGATTGTGATTTGCAATGTCGACGTCGTTGGCGTTGCGGTTCGGTTTGTTTGTTTACACATGTTTTGCAAGAAATTTTGTTCGAGCCTCCATGTCTGTTCTCTGTGGTACAACATGCACGTTAGGTGGTGGTAAAATAGCTGGGCGATGGATTTTAAAACAAATTGTTCTAGCTGTTACGTCTGTTTGTCTGTGGTCTTTCGATAGATCTGGAACATATGTGAAAATGGCCGATTCCAAAAGTTCGTTCCAGAGCTTTGTAATTTTTTCATAATAATATATCGTGGCGAATTATGAATGCAATCAATAATGAAAATCTTCTGTGACTTCCAAATGCCACAAAAACGCTCCTCCGGAAGATACGGAACATCCGTGAAAGTGACCAATTCCAAAAGCTCACTCCAGAGCATAGCGATTTTTTCGTAACCATCCATTCTGGCGAATTGCGAGTGCAATTAATAGTGAAAGCCTACAAAGGTCTTCAAATAACGCAGAAACAATCCTTCGGAAGATCTGGATCATCCGTAAAAGTGAACAATTCCAAAACTTCAGCACAGCGATTTTTTTTCATAACCTTTCATCCTGGAAAATCATAGGGAAAGTCTTTTGTGACCTCCGGGAGATCCGTTTCATTCGTAAGTGGTCAATTCCAAAAGTTTATCTCAGAGCATCGCGATTTTTTCGTAACCACCTATCCTGACGAATTGTGTTTGCAATCAGTAATAAAAGTCTTCGATATTGTACAGTAATAGTACTCCGGAAGATCCGGAACTTAGCCCAATATGATGTGGTTGAGACTTTATCGTTGTAAATCTTCATATATTGAAGCTCTAACCAATTATAAATCAGACGGCTTGCTTACGTTCGGCTATTACGCAAAGTAGTCAAAAACAACAATAACTGTGCACAATCTCTTATTCAAGCCATCAAAAGTGAAATAGACTTTATGTTCGGCAAGTTTTCCTAATCTGTGCTCTAGTGATGGATGCTTTTTTAGGGTATGTAAAAGCCGTAAGGTAGGCAATTAAAATATGCTGATTCAAATAAAAATCGTAAGCTATATTTTCTTCAAAAAGTGTTGAATAACTTGTCAAAAATGTTTGCCTTCCACAACATTGTAGTTGTTTTTCATTTTTTGTTCAATATAATCAATCTACTTAATATAATTCCTCGAATGTAGGAGGGGCAAAGAATTTTTTTTTTAAATTTTGGTAGGATAATACTAAAACACGTTTTATCGGGTTTAACATAATCATCGGTAGTTGGATTTGAGATTCAATTTTATCTTGTAAATTCCCCTGTTCATCAAAATAATATTTAACATTTCGTTTTTCAGAGGGGTATCAAGTATCGAATACTGTTATGCTATTGATTGTATCTGAGGTGGTACCAAATGTATAAAAATCAAGGTTTAAAAATGATCCGCAACGGCGAAAAATCGTGTGACGCATTTTCATTGCATAGGGGAGAACGGTCCGAAACGCACCCCTTAAGCTTTTTCGATGTTTTCGCCCATATAAACAAAAATATCAAACCATTTCAACGTATAGCTGCAAAATTTAGAAAATCAGCTACATTCCACAATGATCTCCAATTAAAAAAAATAAGGTTTTCATGACTTTCTAACGGCCGCATTTAAAAAATGTTTTAAAAATAGGCGTGGGGCAAAACGCCCGAATGGTGGTCTAAAATGAATCAATTGCATGTAAAATGATGGTGAACGCATGGTTGTTTGATTTTTCTTAATGGATTGAACTAGAATCTTACAGATTTGGTGAAAAAATAACAAATCGTTGAATTTTAGTAAATATGAAGGGATTTTCCTAAAGTTTTGCAATGGAGCTCAATGATGGATAACTAATTATGAATTGTAATGGTAATATTCGTTCATAAATATACTACAACAGATTATATGAGGCCATTTTGCCCCAGGGGTGAGTTTTGGACCATTCTGCCCTACATAGCTTTGTTTGTTCTCCAATCATAGCCCGCGTTCCATCGCCTCGGTAGTGTGGGTATAGTTTGCTCAAGAATAGTCTTCACAAGTGACACATTGATAACAATTTTGTTTAATGGTAGGGACATGGCTGGTATTTCCGTCCCTGGTCGTAGGGACCAAGACCAACGAAAGCAACGTCCATATGCTAGATCTTCACTATAGCAGAACGTTTCTCCTCAGCTTACGATTGTGTACGAATAAGTTTGGTAAAAAAAAGTGTCTCTTTTATTGATATTCTAGACTATGATGATCAAAATAACGTAGACGAGCGGAATGGATCATGAATTACAACCAGCAAATTAGATTGATCAGATGGTTGATTAGTTGTGAATCCTTCGTAGACTGCAGTTATGGATCGAGCGGAATATGGAAAAATTTCTTATGTATTGCACAACCCACTCTGACTTAGGTTTGAATAAATGATAATAGTATCCCAAAGTGCTATACTTTGCTCCTTTAATGCCCTTATAAAAGGCAAAAGAGTCAACAAGTTTGAAAACCACTGCCGCACGTAGGCAATGACAAGTTCCTGAACCGGTGTGACCCAAGACCCAAGAGAACTTGGCAATAAAACGAACAAATTTTCTTGTTCTAAGCCCGTCGCGTCGCCGTCGGTCGATTGACACTTCCCAGCCAGTGCCAGTTGTTTGTGAAAGCTTATCTGATCTCTAGATTAGCAGGAATTTTTGTCATGCGCGGGAAATTTGTAGCCTAATTTATTCGATTGCCATTAGCCACGGCGCGCGGCGTTCAAGTGAGTCACTGTTGACTGGCGAGGAGCTAAACTCGCGAAAAACGCTCGGACGATCGCCCGAAACAAATGGTGTGAAGAGTAGTGTTTTCGACGATATAAAGGCAGCGTAATTAAGCAACGTGATAATCTTGCTTCTTTTTTTGTGGAGAAAACGAGAAAGCCTGCTTTAGGGGTAGTGTGGGGTATGATGAGAAGATTAACCAAATTTTTAACAATTTGAATTGTGTTTGCCGGATTTTAAAATGAATCTTTAAATACTCCATCTGAATATTCTGACGGTCGAACTTCTGTTCTTGTTTCTTCGAAATCACATTCAAATATAGAAGCTTTAATGAAGTAAAGTCGACGGTCGTGAGATCCCATTTTGTTCGGGCCAAGTGACCATCTTGCCCTTTCTACCTCTATTAGATTATTCGCTTGTTTTCTTTGATAGATAGTACTTCTACTACTTCAACACAAATAAGACACAACCAGGGAAATGTTAATTCATTTTAATTAGGTACCACCAAAAATTATCAATTCTAAATGCGTTCCACCGATGACTGACTTTGCTTCTGTTGTTGCTGCTTCAACAGAACACTGGAGCTGAAAGACACAGAGCTGACATGGATAGACAATCCAAGAAGGCTCAAACTGAATTTCATTTTATAGGAAAAATAAACATAAACAAACAATTAAGCGATTGTTAACAACGGTTAGAGCGCAAGATTTATGACCACCTTTTAATGGATTTCTCCATTTTCGTAAAACAGTAATCAAGCTGCGCACGCATACTTTCTTCTCCTTGGCTGCACTCTGGCCCGCAGAGAGACCTCACGTTTCTGACGTGCGCTTTCTTATGAAAGCTCATAACTGAAGGCCCCTTTACGTACGGCAGCGCTGGCTAAACTCGTGCTGTCAAACAAATGTGCCATCAAAATTTTACGAGTTTTTCGTCTGCTCATAAACGATGAACGTTAATAAAAAGGTTTGGTTACAAGAGTTTAATCTGCGCGTAATTTCCATGCTAATTTTTTATTGAACTGGAGCAACGGCCAACGTCATTAGCTAGGCATGGTAAGTTTAAAAGGTGTGGTTTTTGTTTATTAAATCTTAAGGGTTTGTACATGTGTGTAATTAACCCGAAGTGACCCATCTTATGTCGACACAACCTTCTCAAATGAGACTAAAGTTTGCAGCATGATAAAATTTTAGGAATAAATAAAATAGAGGCACTATGGCCGTCGAAATGTATATTCAAAAATATATATTTTAAATCAACTTGACTTTCCAGTTGAAGTCTGGTTTGCTTATCAACTTAGTGTTCTATTATTATTTCCACATTTATTAACTGAAAGCTTTTTCATCCCCGCCATTGCATGAGTAGACTGAAATAATTCGTAGGGAAACTGTTCCATTTTTCATCTCACTGAACATATAGTCATCTCATCACAAAACAAGAAAAATACAGCACCAATCTTATCGTTTCTTTTTGCTAACTTACATGTTCACAGCTGAAAAAATCACAAAAATAAAAAACCAAATCAAATTCCTTCTCATTACTTTGTTTTTGATAGGATGGACATGTGAGCTACGAAATGAAGTGCCGAACCGTTCCTGTAATTTAAATTTTATTTCAATTCACACATATATATATATATATATATATATATATATATATATAAATATATATATATAATATATATATACATGCAGAGCATGAATATAAACCCACAAATAAACTCCCAGTTTAGGTCAAAATTGCACGATGTAAAAATCAAATAAATTTATTTAAATTTTTAATAAATATTAATACATATAAATATACACGACGGATCTAACCACATCATTATTTTTTATTAAACCCTATTTTACAAGCTATTTAATTTTCATTACTTTTTTCTGTATATTTTATGTGGCAAGTTACAATGGATATACTATGCTAAGGAAGTCGAGAATGTTTTTCATCCGAAAACATCTTAGACCGGACCGAGAATCAAACTCGCCATTTCAGGATTAGAAATACTTCAACTTTACTCACTAAGCTAACTAGAGATAAAGTGATTCTTTTTCTTATTATTATTTAGAATTATTATATTGAGAAAAAAACTTACGAGTGAATATTTGTTCTCTAAATTTATCTTCTGCAACACTTAAATATTCAAAATAGGACAAATGCTTTTTAATCCCATTGGAGCTGGGGTCTTATTAATCGTGCATTTGTAGCACGAATTAAAAAAAAATCAAAATCTGGTCTCACAATCATGAGGTTCACTTAATTACGACTGACTGACTGCGTTGCAGCAAATTAGGCTGCAATTGAATGAATAGCTCTTTGCAAAGACACAGCTTTACGGATCTTGTTTTGAAAAAAATGATTTAGGGGTGATCATACATCGTTTCGTTATGCCTTAGAAAACAAGAAAGGCATGAAAATGAGAACCTGTCAAGTACTTCCAACAAAATTCTTCAAATATACGAACATCCATTTATGGAACCCTGCGGCTACAGAACCTCAGAGACCATCCGCACATCTAATTAACCTAATTGATAGCCACAAAACTGAAATTTGCTGCAGCCCTCCTTCCTGCTGATAGGCTATTTAAAAACAACATCCACCTCAATCGCTTTTATAGTGCACATTTGGGTTCCGTTTCCCAGCATCATCGCATCGCATCCACGATCTCCTCCTTTCGATCCAAGGGCCTTTCAACGCCAAAACGGGGTGTAAAGAGCCACATAAAGAAAACAATTTAATCATCTCTAATTTTCAATGTAATAAATTTTATACCCATTATCACGTCCATTCATTTAAAATGAATTTCATCAATATGTACACAGCGTACTTGCGGTGCCGTTCACGCTTTCGCATTTTTCTTCCAGTGGGTCCGTCCGAACGTTCGTTCGCTGCTGCCCAACCGTGTACTGCCCCGAGGAGTAATGTTTTCGCTCCGAGAACGGCTGATTGGGGCTCTGAGCCGATGTCTATCACAGGATTCAGAAGCCCTGAATTGAAAATGACGTGTGACCTGTAAGAATGTTCGATGACGATACATATAAGTTGACTCAGGTGACACTTATTTTTAATTTTTAAAAAGATGAAATTTAATGTGACAGGAAGATAAGTTGAGAAAGGTCTATTCAAGTGGAGGGAATTCCTTCAGTTTGGCGGAATAAAGGTTCTCCCAAACGTGAAGCAACTGTCGCCGCGACTCTATTGCTAGGTCGCTGCATGCAATGTTTCATTTTCGCTTCCATAACGGCGAGAGAATCGCAGTCGTCAAGTGAAACCAATAATCACGCCGTGTGTGTTTGGGGGAACCTGACGATGCTGTTTCTGCACATTCGCGAGCAAGCCTTGATTTCAACATCACTAACCATTTCTCACTTTTCACTGTGAAAAGTGAGTAGTGCGAAGTCAGAACTGAGACTCACTTCCTACTGTGCCAAGGTACTGCTCGACGTGTACCACGGCACGGTGAATGACGAGAAGGTTGACCATCGCCTAATTTTGGATATCATCAAGTACATCTGCCTGAAACTGTCGCCGGGAGCAATCCTTGTTTTCCTTCCTGGTTACGATGATATTCTTGAGCAGTACGAAATGTTAAATTGCGGTCTCTGTGGTACGTCAAACTTTCGAATCTACATGCTGCACAGCAATATGCAAACGAATGATCAGAATGCTGTGTTCAAGCCGGTTCAACCGAACACTCGTAAGATCATCCTGTCCACAAATATCGCAGAGACCTCGATTACCATCGATGACGTCGTATATGTGATTGACAGCGGAAAAGTTAAACAAAAGCACTACGATTCGGTGACATCGACAACTTCCTTGACGGCGACCTGGATCTCGCAGGATCTCGCCGCCACCATTTTTGACCGGCGCGCCGCTGAAATTTTTTGACCGCGCCGCCGGTATGGTTTTGGCGCGCCGTTGAAATATTTTTAGTGACGTAGTTTTCGTTTTTTAAGGTTAATCCGACTCCCAAATTGGTAAAAAAAAATTTTCGTTCAAACCTAAATAAATTTGAAAAATTTCGGCTGCGCCGCTGAAAAGAATAAGTAGTAAATGCATACCTTCACACCAAAAAATTATGAATATTACAGGTGATGTATTTCAATAAAATGACACAAAACCACATGACATAAACAGAATCGTATATTTTTCAATGTCGAATGATTTAAAATTACATGTCACGGAACCTAAACACAGCACCCGTTGCAACGCACCTAACGCACAAGCAGTTTTACTTCGATCATCCCTCTTTCAAGAAACGGAGATAGCTGAGTGGTAGCGTGCTGGGCTATCACTCAGCGGACTTATGTTCGATTCTCGTTCTGATCAATCAATTTTTTTGTCAATAAAGTTGTGATGTAAAATTAAAGTACCACCTAATTTTACGTCAAAAATGACGCTCGTATATGTCGGTGTCACAGCACCTAAAATTACATGATTATTTTTAGGTGTGTTCTCTAACTCGAATTTCAAAGAACTAACGAGTAATGTCTTCCAATCCAGAACTCGTTTAAGCGTTTCAAGAAATTGCAGACGATTCATAGTGAGCAAATACAGACATTTGCATTTCTCTGTCATTATTCCCCTTGCAAATTGGTGAAAATACAGGCAAGACATGTGCTGGAGGTTGCGGATCATACTCATGACAACCCAAACGATTGTTCATGCTTTGAAGTAAAAATAAGATTTTGCATATTTTGTATCATGGCCTAGATATAGGAAAAGCTAATAAATACTGATCCATAATTTTTGTTATTCTGTCTGATTTATTGGCCACTGTTTCTGGTTGTAATTTATAATCACAAAAACATTCGCGTTCAATGTATTATTTGCATCCAGCAGAAGTAGAAGAAATAAACAACTTTTTTTATGTTGATGAGTGATATGTTCTCACAAGTATCTTGAAAAAAAAACTTCCGTTATGTAGGAGTCTTTTCTAAATATTCGTAAAAATTGGAAAACGATCCGTTGTGCTCATTATTTCACTTGCTAGATTGAAACTCAAAAAACGAAAAGATTCTGTATCATTATATTTAAAAAACGCAGGACACAAAGTCAGACAGAAGCACAATTCTTGCATAATCAAACACAACTCCCTCCTACAATACAATTTTCGGGTTATGTTATCTTTTTAAAGGCATCTTATTATATCACTGATATTTTGAAGTATGATGCCATCAGAGGATGCGATGAGGTGATCAGCATCGAATTTCAGGCAATAGTAAAACCACAATTGAATCATTTCATACACAAAAAAGCTAAAAATAATAGCGAACACATTTTACATAACTGGTGCCATTTTTAGGAAGGTAGAGAAATACTTTCTTCCAAAATTCTGGAGAATTGTCTTTCTGTAGCAAAATGCTAACCTCACTCCAGGTATTGTGAAAATTTGCTTCTTCAAGAATCCTATAGACTTATTTCTTCAGTTATTCCTTTTCTAGGAATTATTCCTTTTCCTTAGTTATTAGTTATTCCTTCTCTAGGAATTCTGAGGAATTTATTCCCAGGAATTTTGAGGATTTACCCCTTTAGAAATTATGGGTATGTCTTCCTCCAAGAATTTTAGAAAACCTTGACTTTTTCGAATTTTGAGAAAACTTTTCGTTGGAAATTTTTGGAAATATCTTCTCCTGAATTCTGGGAAACTGATTTTCCAAGCATTCCGGGGTCTTCCATCACTAGGAATACTGGGAAATTAGATAATTCCTATAGATAATTCCTCTCTCTGAAAACTCTGGAGATTTTTTCCCGCACAATTTATGAGGAAATCTACTCCCGTGAATTATACCTGAACAGCTCATATGTTACACAGATATCACAGTAACTTATACTCATTTATTTGGTTTTTGATATCTAATTGACCTAACTGTGGTCTTAATGAACTTATAAATTCTAAATAGATCATACAGATCCCAATAGCAGGTTTCATCAAGGGTTTCACTAACAATAACATAAGATTTAATGTAATAAATAATACAGCACAATTTATACAGCCATACATAGTGAAATAGAGTGCGTTAATTTACTGCGCAAAGCGAAAACCAACGATGATTACAGTTAATTGGACTTGGCTTCCATACGTTATTTGAACGGTTAATAAACTCGCGAGATCAAATACCGATTGGCCAAGTGGAACTACTAAGTGCCAACATTTTCCACTTAGCTTTCAGAATGATCTTGGGTATTGGGTTTTGTCATCTACATGCTTAGGAACTAATGTAAGGGTTCATCCACAAATTACATAACGCCAAAATTGATCACTTTCAACCCCCCATCTCTTTGTAATGCTTTTGGTAAGGAAAGGTTTGAAAATGTGTAGGCCGCAACGCTCAGACAGATACCCACCCACCCCCTAAAGCGTTATGTAATTGAATTTTCTCCCAGATTTCACATTCACTCGAAGAAATCCGTTTCTAAGAGTTTTAGGGATTCCTTTGTCCAGAAGTTCTGAATATTTGATAATACATTTCCTAGAATTTCTGATTGGGGAACTCCTGTGAATTTCTTCTGCTCTTCTTTGTTGGCATTACATCCTAATTTGAAAATTGCTATATTGCAGCTTAGTGTTCATTAAGCACTTCCACAGTTATTAACTACGAGGTTTTTGAGCCGCTTCATCATTTCTGCATTCCTGTGTAATAAAACTAATATGATAATGCTCAAAAGCAGAGGGAAGTATCATAAAACCTACATCGTACCATGAAATGAATCCAGTCACTTTCAGCATGGCCTTGCTAAAAAGGCATAATTCTGGATTTTTGCTAGTATTTTTACTACGAATTATACTTCCTTCCGGAAGAACTATTGAAGAAATTCATAAAGAATTTCTGGAGAAATCACTGGAGAAAATTGTAAAGAAATACCTGATTTTTTTTTTTTCAAAGGAATCTTAGGACAATCTGCTCATGGTATTTCTGAAGGAATTCCTGGAGAAGTTTATAAGGAACTCTTGAAGAAGTTCCTGGAGGGATTCTTGGGTGACTTACGAAAAAATGCTTTACTTAAATATTCTGGAAGTTTCAAATATTTTTCACATGTAGCATCTCTGTGGAATTTTATGGGATTTCCAAAAGAGACTTATTCCGAACCATGTCACCTCTATATTAATTAGAACGAACAGCAAAAGTTTTTGCACACTTTCTCGCTACTATACAGTTTTAAAAGTAGCGGTATATATAAAAAATAAAAAAAAAAATATATATATATATATATATATATATATATATATATATATATATATATATATATATAAAATATTTTATGCTTTTATTGCACGAGAAATGCAGACAATTAAATTGCTTGAACTGTTTGAAGGAAAATTTTCAACCACGCCGATTGAGCCGCCGCCGCCGCCGCCGAAAACAACCGTGGCGTGGCGCCGGCTAAGCCGCCGCCGCCGTTAGAAAAATGCATTCACGCCGCCGCCGGTTCAAAGTAGATCGGCGCACAGGTCTACTCGCAGGCTTGTGCCACGCAACGAGCTGGTCGAGCAGGACGAACGAAGCCAGGTGTCTGTTTTCGGCTTTTCAGTCGACAAAGGTTTGACGCGATTGACAAGTTTACGCTGCCTGAGATCCTAAGAGTTCCTTTGACGGAAATTTGCTTGCAAACGTCGATTATTGTAAGCCATACTTCGATTCTGAACTTCTTGAGCAAGGCCATACAGCCACCGTCTACGATGAGCATCAAGCAAAGCATAAAGCTACTGCAGAAGTTGGGCGCTTTGGATGACGACGAGAACTTGACAGAATTGGGGCTTATTCTGGCGGACTTGCTGGTGGATGCCCGATTCGGAAAGATTTTTGTTCGAAAGATTCTGTTGTTCGGGATATTTTTGAATCGCATCGATCCGGTGCTGACCATCGTCAGTGCGCTGAGTGTGAACGATCCTTTCGTGCTGCCGACGACTGCTCTGGATAAGGATAAAGCGTCCAAGCTGAAGCGGGACATGGCGGAGGATTCGTACAGTGATTGTTTGTGCTTGCTGAGGGCCTTCCAGAAGTGGAATGAGCTTAAGCCGTCAATGAAGGAGCGTCAGTTCTGCAATCGCTTCTTTTTTAATTTGGGCACGATGGACACTATTGGAAGCCTTCGGAGTAAGATTCTCGGCCATTTGCGTTCGGTGGGTTTGGTGAAGAGTTACGGGTCCGGCAATATCCAGGATCTAAACCAGAACTCCGACAACTGGCCCGTGGTAAAAGCCAGCTTGGTAGCCGGTTTGTATCCCAACATCTGCCGTGTGGATAAGGAAAATGCCACAATCAAAACCCGCATCGATAAGAAGATAAGTCCTCATCCCAGCTCTGTCATCAGAGACAAATCGTTGAAGAAAAACAAAGAAAGCATCCTGTCTCTACCATCGGAATGGATCGTATTCGAGGAGAAGACGCGAGCGGGAATTCACTGCCTGATTAAGTGCAATACGGTTGTAGCGCCGGTTACTATCGCGCTATTTTGCGGTCCTCTGTTTTTGAACGAAGAAGAGTCGCTTCTCTCTTGGAAAGATTTGGATGAATCCAATTCGGATAACGACGAGCATGACATGTCAGACAAGAGCAAGTTAATCGTGGACGATTGGATTAACTTTGCCGTGGATAGCAATTTCGGAACTTCGGTGTTCCATTTTCGGCACAAGCTGAGTGCGCTCTTCCTCAAGTTCATCAGCCATCCGAGATCATATCAGCCGAATGCGAACGACTTGTACCTGTTGAACTCGGTGGCCCAGCTGCTGAAGGACGAAGACCGCCACCTGGGATTCGTAGGCCACACCAACATATCTAGAAGCCTCGACCTGTGATACAGAACCACCTGAATGCGACTAATGGTTTGGGAAGTGCGTTCAATTTCTCAGTGAACGATTTCAAATTGGCTGCCAGTAGTCACAACAATAACAGCAGCAGCAACAATGGCGATGCGAGCAGCAGCCACAATACCAACAACAAACATCATAACAGGAATCAGCAGCACCACCACGGGAGGGGAGGCAAGCAGCACAATAATAACCAAAAAAGAGAACCCAAGGTCCGATACTTCATAGTGCGTGCGTCGTCTATAATGCTGATAACCGAGAGTCCTGATCGATGGAGTATTTCATCGTCGTTGCAACAGAAACTGATAAAATTGGTAAAGAAACAACCGCGTCTCAGCATCATCTTATGTTGCCACAATCACAAAGCCAATGCTTCTACGGAGCAGGTCGATTGAACCCATTTGAATCTGTTTTCCAAGAGCACGGTCTCCTTTGAAACGCTAAGTACCTTCGAGAAAAGCTTCCTGCGAGAAAGAGTACTGGAAGAATACCTCGACGGAGAGGAGCTGTCGCCCTCCAGCGGGCATGAGTTGAAGGATTTTTTCAACTAGATCTTGAAGCTTCTCACTATCTACTACTTAACAGCGTACTTTACAACTCATGTCTACACCCATATTTACTGATATACAAAGAAGAGAAAAACAAAGGTTACAATGATATTCAAATTTCAACACTGTAACATAACGTTATTTTATCAAAAAGTGGTATGGTAAAACAAGGTAACAGTTTCGAATTCGCAACAGAATACTGAGTTATAAAAGTAAACATTAGAGATATGAGTAATAATGTAAAAACAAAACTATTAGCATTCAGCGATTGTTAGAACACGAATCATACGTGAACGTACACGCAACATGCATACAATTCTCTCTCTATGGTTAGCTTGTTTGGATTATTGTATCTCAAGACCCGTATGAACAAACGAATAAACTGAGTAATGTTAGATATTCGATTTGAATCCAAGTAATAGAGATTAACGTCGTATTACCTACAAACAAAAAAGGAAAAAAAAGTGAGTAGTAGTTTCGCTTCTCAGTTTGCACAACTCACTTTCCACAGTATGAAATAATGAATGAGAAATTAATAGTGAGAAGTGAAAAGTAAAACGTCTCACTTCTCACTTCGCACTTTTCACTTTTTTCAATGGGCAAGGGTGAAGTGAGAAATGATTAGTGGGAAGTAAGACGTCTCACTTCTTACTAAATGAGAATTTCTCACTAATCATTTCTCACTTCTTACTTTTCACTGTGAAAAATGAGTAGTGCGACGGTAGACGTCCAACTACTCACTTTGCAATAACGCACTTCACTTTTTACAGTGGGGAAGTGTTAGGTGAGAAATGATAAGTGAGAAGTAAGACTTCTCACTTCTTACTTCGCACTACTCAATTCTCACTTTGAAAAGTGAGAAGTGCGAAATAAGTAGTAAGACGTCTCTTTTCTCACTTCGCCCTGCTCACTTTTCACAGTTAGAAGTGAGAAGTGAGAAATGATTAGACTCACTTCTCACTTTTCACTGTAAAAAATGGATAGTGCAAAGTGAGACGTTAGACGTCTAACCACTCACTTTGTAATCCTCACTTATCTCAGTGAGAAGTGAGAAATGAGACGTCTCACTAATCACTTCACACTTTTTGCTTTTCACAGTGAAAAATGAGAAATGATTAGTGCGAGTGAGAAAAAAAGACGTCTTACATCTCACTACTCATTTCTCACTTCTCACAGGGAGAAGTGAGAAGTGAGTAGTGAGACGTCTCACTACTTATTTCGAACCATTCACTTTTTAAAGTGAGAAGTGGGAAGTGAAAAATGAGGAGTGAGAAATTTCACGCTTATCACTTCTCACTGTGAAAAATGGTAAGAGTGCAAATAGAAGTGAGTTGTCTCTATTCGAAGTGAGAAGTGAGAAATGAAGATTGAGAAGTGAGACGTGTTGACTTGTTCGGGCAAATGACTTGCTTGGCAAATGACTTGTTCGGGCAAATGGCTTATTCGAGCAGATGGCTTGTTCGGGCAAATGAGTTGTTCGGCCAAATGACTAGTTCGGGCAAATGACTTGTTCGGGCAAATGACTTGTTCGTGCAAATGACTTTTTCGGGAAAATGACTTGTTCGGGCAAATGACTTGTTCGGGCAAATGGCTTGTTCGGGCAAATGACTTGTTCGGGAAAATGAGTTGTTCGACCAAATGACTTGTTCGGGAATATGACTTGTTTGGGCAAATTACTTGTACGGGCAAATTACTTGTTAGGGTAAATTACTTATTCGGGAAAATTACTTATTCGGGCATATGACTTGTTTGGGCAATTACTTGTTTGGGTAAATTACTTGTTCGGGTATATTACTTGTTCGCCCAAATGACTTGTTCGGGCAAATAACTTGTTCGGGCAAATGGCTTGTTCGGGTAAATGAGTTGTTCGGCCAAATGACTAGTTCGGTTGAATGACTTGTTCGGGGAAATGACTTGTTCGGACAAATGAGTTGTTCGGCCAAATGACTAGTTTGGCTGAATGACTTGTTCGGGCAAATGACTTGTTCGGACAAATGAGTTGTTCGGCCAAATGACTAGTTCGGCTGAATGACTTGTTCGGGCAAATGACTTGTTGGGGGAAATGACTTCTTCAGGCAAATGACATGTTCGGGAAAATGACTTGTTCGTCCAAATGACTTGTTCGGCCAAACAGATTTCGGCCTAATGGCCTTCGGCCAAGTGGCATTCGGCCGAACGGCTTTCGACCGAAAGTAGTGGTATGATGGACGAGGATACCTTAGAGGTGGTCGATGAATCTGTCTACCTTAGATGCTTGCTAACGACTTTTGGCCGTAAAATACGAAGGTGGAGTGGAGAGCGTAGCGAGCTAGGCTGGCGGACCTGGTTAATAATGATTTGGCGGGCGTGGGGCGCAACCGAGAAAGAGAGGTGTGTCCTTGAGTTATGTATTGCGATGTCAATTCTCCAGTAAGTGGACTGTCATCTGGTCAGCTGGAGAATCTACTATCTCTTGCGGTGAATGTCCTATGTTCCCAGTTATGTACGATACCTCGTGTTCGCATCTGCAGTTCTGCCTTGAACGGGTTTCTGAAGGTTTCTGTTTTGATCCCCAAACTAAAGATCAAACACACCGAGTGCATGCTTTAGTAATTTTTAAAATGAATCGCATTCATGCATATGAATACTACTAAAGACCAATCGGCTCTGAGCGCTGATCCACCGGAATCGATTTAGCAACCTACGATGGGCAGAGGAAAAATGCTGAAATAAAACAGTTTTGAAAAATGTTCATAAAGTATCCGCCGCCCCACCGCTAGCCGAGGCTGACCCGGTACCTATCCGTCCCTTATTCATCCAAGGCGTCGAAGGGCACGGAAAACAAAGTGGCGACCAATATTATAAACAAACCAGTATCTCCTCCACGCGGGAGAAGGTCCCTCGCAAGCATTCATTGTCTCCCGTCGAACTGAAATGCTGGTCCAAGTGCGATCCGCTCTGCCGTGTGCTTGCTATGGTTGATGCCTTTTGGTAAACAGATATTACTGCCTGCAATAAATTATCACCTGCGATGAGTACTCAACACTTTCAAGGCAAATTTCCGCGCCAGCTTCCGCTGCTCCGCACTGCCGCAGATCGCGAGCTATTATTCGCCATCTCCGGGCCACGGTAACCGTTTCCCAATCATCCCGGAGGGGTAGATTTATGCGGTGGTCGTGCATTTTTCGCGCAGTGATTAAGTTTGTATTTGTATAATTTGAAATTCGTGGAAAAGCGCGAAACCTTGAATCATGTGGTACTCAACGATACGATGCTGGCTGGGACAGGAAAGGAATCGTATGTCTGTGCTGATTATCGGACTATATGTGGACTTGAGGGGCAACAGATTGATCAATTTGTATCAATCATGAGGGGATTGTATCTAAGAAAAAGCAAGCAGCGAGAAATATTTTTAAGAACAGTGGGGCAGTTTCCTGGGAAATGAAATGAGTGTCAGTGAATTTCTAGTAGGTTCTCAAAAAAGTTTAACATAAGTATCATTTAGGGAAGCAGCACTTCTTAATCTACAGTAACGATCTAACGTCCTTATTGAGCCAGCCAGGCTTCTCAAAATAGTTTGCCTACAACATTATTTTTTTCCTAATTCAATTTGTAAATAATTTGGTTTAGCACACATTCTTGAAATACCTTCGTCGGGAGCGATAATGGGTCAAATGGAGGTGAGAATGGGTCGCTGTATGGACTACTCAGAATGCTTGCAAATTAGATTAAATGTGTCTGACGGCAACAAGACTAAATTATAAGACACTTTTTGAACTAATTTGTTAGCCGATCTCCAGACTGTTGGTGAGAGCGATGACCCTCTTCTCACCCCCTAGACCCATCGTCATCCTGGATGACGGTGAATTAGTCTTTATCCTACTTTAAAGTTATGACAAGTAAGTACATTCCACAAAAAGCTTATTTTTTTTACATGAGATGTAGGAAAGATTTTTTTACCCTTGTGAAATAAAATAATCCTGTAGATAGTATTTTTAAAAGATTTTTTAAATTACGGTACGTCAAAAATACTTTTTACGATGCAATTATTTCCAACGGGCAATATTTATTTCCATTAAGAAACGCTAAAACACTGCATCACGATCTGCACTCAGTCAACGTCGTCAGGCGCATTTGACTAATTAATTAAAAGTCCATCCCGAAGCAACTTCTGTCCTTCCTCATCGTCGTTCAGTGACGTGTGGCGCTGGTCAGCAGTTGCCGCGGATGGACACACAACTGTTCTATGTTCCCTGTTGATTGCTTCATTTCGAATGCTCATTCCATCCGGCGTGCGCTCATTTCCTTTTCAAAAACTTGATTAGGCTCATAGCTCATGCCTCAAACAGCAACGCTTCTCTCCATGCTAAAATGCTTCACGTCTTCTCAAAACTTGTAGCTCATTTTTCCTCCGACTTGCTTAGGTGTAGGATCATATTATTCTTCATTTCAGTTTGTTTCATAGCACGCTAATTTGCGGTCGTGGAACGTGATGGATTTCAGCGGTTGATTAAGACATTAAAATGCTTTCCCGTGCCTCTTGGTCCGTAACCCTCCCACCAAACTCGCGTTCGTCAACGGCGAAGTTTGTTTTTCATCTTTTCGATGGCGCCCATTTAACATAAGGCGCAGGCCGTTAATGACTTAACACAACTCACGCATAACGAGATATCTCCGCCCCTTTGGCGGCCACAGACATTCCTCATAGCGCTGAGTTAGGGGATCTGTAGCCTTCTCCAAAACAGCTAATTACCACAGGTCAGAAATTTCTATCCACACTACTAAACACTAAATTAGGTTCGTCTATGCGCACCTCGATCACTCGTCGGTAAGGGTTCGAAAACTGATCATTTTAGGTTAGGAAAAAATAGCCGAAACAAAAATCACGCGTCGGGGCTGTCAAGGCAAGGTTCATCACTCATCTTCTTCCAACCCCGTGCGGAGGCACGGCCGATAGCCATGGCATGCATATCTAGGAAGAGTTAATTACGGGTTAGGAGATTCTAAATTGGAACAGATAGCTTTCCTGTATGTGGCATAAGGACACTGATTTGCTTAGGCAGCCTTTTATACCGCACTCTGCCTTTCTAGCTATAATTTAACACAATATCCCGTCGAACTGGATTCCGTTCGGGTTGAATTTTTTAGTAGCAGAACTGCAGTTTTAGGGTTAGCTTCAACAGGAACGTATTCCGATATTAGGTTTACCCTTAGTAATAACAAAGAAGCAATCACATTCAAATCTTATTTTTTTAATTTAAATTAATGTTATCTCTTAGCTAGCAGAAAAATGTAAATATTTATTATTGGGGACCTCCAGTATGCCTCGCAAGCACAGGTTTGGGATTGCTAATTCGGAAATGACTAGTTTGATTGGCGGGAAAGGAGATGACAGAAAAGTGTAAGATTGATGAATACGCCGAATAGGTTATTTGGCTGAATAGGTCAATTTGCCGAATAGGTTTTTTAGCCGAATAGATTATTTTGCCGAATGTCTGATTTGACGTCTCACATCTCACATCTCACTGTGAACAGCGAAAAATAAAAAGTAAAAAGTGAGACGTCTCACTACTCACTTCTCACTTTTCTCAGTGAGAAGTGAGACGTCTCACTTCTCATTTTCTACTTCTCACTGGAAAAAGTGAGAAGCATGAACTGAGATAGACGACGTTTCACTATCCACCTCGCGCTACTCACTCTTCATAGTGAGAAATGAGAAGTGAGTAGTGAGAAAGTCTACTTCTCAATTCTCACTACAAATTTTTCTTAGTAAGTAGTGGGAAATAAATAGTGAGAAGTGAGACGTCTCATTTTCATACTTTTTTTCTTGGTTTTAAAATGACCTATTCGGCCAAATGATTTGTTCGGGTCAATGACCTATTCGGGAAAAAAACATTTACAGCCAAATAACCTGTTTGGCCGAATTACATGTTCGGGTAAATGACCTAATCAGCCAAATGATCTGTTCGGCCAAATAACCTATTCGGACAAATGGTCCGTTCGACCAAATGACCTAATCGGCAAAACTTTCTATTCGGCCAAATGTCTTATTCGCTCAAATGTCCTTTTCGGCCAAATGACCCTTTCTACCAAATGATCTTCTCGACCAAATGACCTATTCGAAAAAATGTCCTATTATGCCAAATGTCCAATTCGGCCAAATGTCCAATTCGGCCAAATGTCCTACTCGGCCAAATGCTCTTACTCGGCCAAATGTCCTACTCGGACAAATGTCCTACTAGGCCAAATATCCTTCTCGGTCAAGTGTCTTACTCGACCAAATGTCCTACCCGGCCATATGTCCTATTCGACCAAATGTCCTATTCGTTCAAATGACCTTTTTGACCAAATCACCTTTTTGACCAAATCACCTTCTCGACCAAATGACCTATTTGTTAAAATGTCCTATTATGCCAAATGTCCAATTCGGTCAAATGTCCTACTCGGCCTAAGGACTTTCGGCAAGATGGGTTTCGGCCTAGTGGCATTCTGCCAAATGGCTTTCGGCCGAATGTCCTACTCGGCCAAACGACCTTTCCCCATTACACATTTAGCCAGGGAATAATTTTTTCTTGGATGCGCATGCAATACAAGCGACTAATAAGAATTTTTATGGAGTCCACATTTTTCAATAAAGTATTTTACATTCCTAGATTGAGAGTTTTCCGTGAAAATTAAAATAAAAAAAAAATCAATAAAAATTCATAATAATTCCAGAAAAATTTCCATGGAAATTTTGAAGAATCTCACTGAGAAAACGTTGACAAAAGAACTTGCCGAGGAACTTCCGAAGAATTTTTCAGGAAATAAATTACAATGAACTTTCCGAGGGGGGGGTTCCGAAGATTTTTTGCCATAATGTTTCGGAGAATTTCCTGGAGAAAATATGAAGAGTTTCCTTTAAAAAATTTTGAACATTTTTCATTTTTCAACAATATTCTGATAATAAAATCCTGGAGAATTCTTTGAAAAAATCATTTCGAGATTATTTTAGCCGAAAGGCATTTTCGATCAAAAGGCTCGGGGTGGCATTGCGTACCTCAACTCGAAACGAGCAAACCATGCAAACTGTAATACGAAAGAGCTGTCGAAAGGAGATGTGCAATGAGGCCCCTGGTCAGCTAAACGACTTTTTTGTCGGAAAAATTTTTTTTGCATATAAACATTAAAGAATGATCCATAAAAAAATTAAAAACGATCCATAAATAACACCGCAATGTTTTGTAAAACCCTACCATAAATCCATAAAATACTTCAGGGGTATCCATAAAGAATGATTTTAAGATAAACTAAACTAAAATTTAGCAATTAATTTGAAATTATGTCTCGTTAAACATGATAAAGAAAAACAATATTGTTCCTGCTATTTGCCCTTGAACCTGTTGCCACAATTCATAATTCTTTGGAAAATGATCCACATAAACTATATTTTGATCCATAAAGCTTCAAATTTGAGCAATTTTATATCGTGATTATGATCCATAACTTTATTATTGATCATCATTACGATAACGATTTCGCAAATTTGTAATTTTATGGATTAAAATATAGTTTTGCCTTTCTCGTATACAAAGTAAAGGCTATATGTTCGCTCCAAAAACAAACTTTTTATAGGAGGGTCAGAGACCCATTGTGTTATATACCGATCGACCGCTCGACGAATCGAGGGGATGTCTGTGTGTTTTTTTTTTCTTCCTAAGCAATGGAGGGGGAATCTGCTCGACAGACATCCTGGGTTGTCCAGGAAGTGCGGGGTTAGGAACCACCTCCGACAGCAAACGAGGGAGGCAGCCCAAGGACTCAAGAAAGTTATAAAACCAGCATAAAACAAAAATGTTACTAGGGAGGACTACATTCCCGACCCGCTAAACCGTATTCATTGCCGCCAAGTCCATAGTCCCTTCTGTACAACCAGAAAGTAATGCTTCAAAGGGGGGCCAGTGCACGACGCACCCTCGAGGTTAGCTGCGTGTCCTTGCAGCATCGAACATCGTGACTCGCTTTTTTAGAAGAACACCATGGTATCGTTCCAGCGCATTGCCGGCTTTCCAGGTGGCCTTACCACGCCCTATGTCCTCGGAAGGTGGGAAGGGTCGACCTCGCCATCGCTTCCTCTGCACGACTGGTAATCAAGAATGATGATGCCGCGTGCACCAAATTTACCTTTCTGCGATAGGGTCTATTCGCCAACCTTTCCGTCTTCGGGCTCGAACCCGCCGGTTGACCGACGCCGCGAAAGCGACGATACCATGTTGTTCTTCGCGCGGCCACTTGTTCGATAAAAGGATCGATTCGACCACAGGGGCACTGTGACCCGAAGCCGACTCCGAACCTTTGGACCACCTCTTGTTTGCGACTGAACTAGCCATCCTTGAGTCCACGCGCCACCTTCTGTGTAGCTCAGATGATTTGGACGATAGCCGACAAACGGAATTCAGCCAACTTCATCTTACACATCCTCCGATTGTTCTGGGGTGTCCAGACCATATGTGGCAAGCATGTGGTCACGCATTGCGCAAAAACGTGGGCACGAACAACACGTGTTCCGCCGTTTCCTCTAAACCTGCTTGCTGGAACAAATCAAGCAATTGGGAGGTTCGTGCAGCATTGTGCCTTATGTCCCTCAATCACGCAGCGTCGACAGAGCTTGCTTCTGTCAGGGCCATTGATTGTGCCCCGGTTCCAGGCCGAAGCAAACTTCGGTTGCTCGTATGCCCACAGGGCACCGACCATCCACCTTGACGCTCCCTAACTGGCTACCTTGAGAGGCATCCGCTGCAGATAGCAGGACTTTCCGTAGCCGAACGGCTGCGGTGGGCGTCTCCACTTCCACAGTGCCGTGACAGGCTCTTCGACTTCGGTGATCTCGTCAGGTCTTTAACCCAGATTCACCTCCGTCAGGTGCCTCATCCGACCGTCTCGCCTGGACTTCCTCCGCCAACTTCTTGTAGGCGGCGCCTTTGCAGAGACGCCCGCTTCAGCTCGAGGATCATCTCCTCCATCCTTGTACATCTTATTCGACGTACGTCGGCGCGCGAGTTCACCGAGCAGCGTCACTCTCATCATCTTCAAGGCTCCGAGTACTTAGCCTCGTCCGTCTTGATGTCTGGGCATCGCCCTGGAGCGAATTGGCGCAGCAATACGTAACTTCT
>NW_026942188.1:1779044-1807396 GCF_024139115.2 Armigeres subalbatus
CTAGATAATTCCCCCATTTTTGAATATCTCCAGAACTCTTCGAATTCTTTTTTTGAAATTGCTTTTGTTAAAATTCCCCCAGATGGAATGACCCCATAAGGTTAGAAATACTCCTAAAGTGATTGCCCTGGAATTGCATCCCTGATTCCTTTCGGATGGAGGTTGTTGTCGATATCGTCCAAAAGTTCATCTGCCATTATCTGTTACGGAATTTTTTCGGAAATTCTGTGATGTTGCTATGAACTTCCCTCGAAATTGCCTCCTCGGAAAATACTTCTCTTTAGAAACTTTTCGGAAATACATACCCACTAGAATTTTAGGAAATTTATCCATTGGTTTCATCCTGACGTTCTTACCACCTCTTTGAAGATTCCTTTTGACATTTCATCGGTACTTTTGCAAATTTCAATATCATCATCATCAGAAATTCTTTCAAATAGTTATATTACTTCTGTTAGGAATTGCCATGAAATTCCTTTTAAAATTCTTTTTTCAAGAGCACCTCAAGTAGTTATTTTGAATATCTCGGAATTTCTCTTTGAACTTCTTCAAAAATATTTCCAGAAATTCTTTTTCAGAATGGATTCTCGAAATTCTCGCGATTCCATCGAAATTTCTTCACGAATTCACACGAAAATTCATATCCCAGAAATTGCTCATGAGTTTTTTTTTCGAAAATTCCTCCGATGTCCAGAGTTGCTTTAAACTCTTCCAGGATTTCCATGCAGAAGTTCCCAGGAGTCACTAAGAAATTTTCAAATTCTTTCTTTCGGCATTTTCTCCAAAAAATTTCTTTTGCAATTAACTGAAATCCTGACTTATACTTCGCAATTTTATTATAAAATTAGATTCCAACAAAAATTTTCTAGGAAATTACTTTGGGGATTTCATTCGGGAATTCTCAGAGAATTCGAGGATTTTTCCAAAATTGAGAGGGGAATTCTCATTCCTGAAAGAAGTTCAAAGGCAACATCAAAAGCAAGTTCTTTAAAATGTCTGAAGGTAGATGGTCATTGAAAGATAATTGTGAAACGAAATTTCTAGAGGTACTTTAAAAAACTCTTCGGAAGAATATACTATAGTTGCTGGAGGGGATCAAAATAAATAAAACTACTTATTGTTTCAATGTAGCTCAAAACATTTTCAAAGACGATCGTTTCCTCCTGCAAATAACCAGTTTTTAGAAAGTATTAACGAGGTTGCTCATTATACCCAATACGGAACTGAACTTATTCTTCACCGGCGGGATATGACAGCAAATGTAATTTTTTATAAAGTGACTAGCTGTAATAAGGTACACGGCCTTGCTCTTTGAGCTAGCGCGTTTGATTCGCAGTTTTCATAATCGAAAATAATTTGTTTTCATGATATTTCATCATTGATCGCTGATCAAAAGAAGGCTTACTCATTTGTAAACATTGACTGATTTTGAAAAAAGAACCTAAACTCTAAAATCGCCTATAAAAATATCCACCGGGATGTCTGGATTCCCCTGACAAACATCTATTTTAAAGAAGGGATCACATTCACCATTCAGATGAAACACAATAATCATTGCTTTTCACTGGGCAAAACCAAGATTTCGATGAATGGTTGAGTTGATTTGACAATCAAAATACCTTTACTCACACTCTCCCTCATTTAATCCACTATCGTCGTCTCCCTAATATGAAGTAGTCGTGTTCCAAATTGTTCTGAAATCGGTTAAGGAGATCAGAAGTTACACTGAGGTGATTGAGAGCTGAACAATGCCAGTCCCTCCACAACCTCCTGTTTTCTAAATATCATCCTCAATCCCTTATCTTTCTGTCTTCTTAAGAAAAAGAATGTGTTCCAAATTTGCTGAAATCGGGCAAGACCATAGGGGTTGGAGTTACACTGAATTGCTCTTTATAAAGAAAACCCTTCCCCCTTACCCTCCTCCTTCTTCACCAATGACCATTACAACTTCTTTGTTGTCTTCTCTCTTAGGATAGAGAATTTGTGTACCAAATTTGTTGGAATGGTACAGGGTTCGGGCACACTGAATTGCCTGCTTTCTGAACAATACCTCCCATCAGATCACTCCCCCTTTCCCAAAATTATCTCCCATATGATGCTCCTCATAGTGAATATGTACAAAATTTGGTTGAAATCGGTCCTGGGGTTGGGAATTACATATAATTGTTCCTTTTTCCAAAGACAACCCTTCCCTATAATTCTCCCCTTTTCCAATGGCCATCCCAATTCTCATCTTTTTCCTTAGGATAGAGAATGTGTGTGTACTAAATTCTATTCAAATCGGTCCAGCGGTTCATGATTTACTCTGAATGGCCCGTATTCTAAACAATACCTCCCTCCAGACCCTCCCTTTCCCAAGTTACCTCCTATATGGTTTTTCCAAATGGGGTTCAGCTAAACCGCACAAGCGACTTCTTTTCGACTGACTTTGATACTATTCGTAGACAATTTAAACAGTTTCATATCACTTAAACGTAATATTTGCAGGATATCCTCAGTCGTGAAGTTGAGGGATATCCGATACGATTTACGATCAACGAAATCTGCTAAACGAAAGTTTGAGCAGAAAATCGCAATTTTCGTTGGCGCTTGTGTTTTTTGGCTGAACCCCTCGACTATATGATCGTCTCACAGTGAATATGTGTACAAAATTTGGTTGAAATCGGTCCTGGGAGTTGAAAGCTAATAAGAATTGCTAGTCCACCCTCCCCTTTTCCATAAATGACCATCCCACAACACCTTTTGTTAATCATGGAATAGGAAATGTGTACCAAATTTCACAAAATCGCCAAGTGGTTCAGAAGTATATGAGCATACATACATAGATTGGTTTTTATATAATAGTTTTTCCAACGAATTTCGCAAGAATTCCTGTTTGATTTCTGAGAATTCCCAAATTCAGCAACAATTTTCGAAGGAATTTTAATAGGATTTTCTGAAGATTTCGTGTGGAGATATTTCGTTAAAATACTTAAAGGAGCTTCTGAGAAGCTCTACAACATACATATTTATACAATGGTGGGCATAGCAAAGCAAGGTTCAAGAACCAGAAGAGTAAGAAGTAATAGAAGAAGAAGACTAGCTCAAGTCTGCCGTATTTTTACCATTCAAAAATATTTTTTCCTTGTACAAAATTTGATAGTTTTTAGCTTTATGTCTGCACACCATTTCTAATTTCCCCATTGAGAATTGTGGAATGCTGTATTGATACTTGGTCAGCCATGAGACCGATGGTCACTAGATGGACGAAAGAAATTTAGCCGAGTCATGCTTATTTGTCTGAATATCATTAGACCAAAATCCGATCGGGAGTAACTCTTGCCTGAAAAAGTGCCATATGTACGGCCAAAATATCGTTCATCCGAATTGCTGCCGTTCATATGGCACCTCACAGTTATTAACTCGCGGTTCTAAATGCTTACTATTTGCATTCTGTATATCATGATAACACGATGATTTTTTATGCCCAGAGAAGTCGGACACCGCACCGAAATCTGTCTTGACGGCATATTGCCGAATCGAACCCAGCTAGCCGAACTCTCAGCATGGTCTTTGTTTTTATAGTCAGCATCTACTGTACGGCCAAGGACGTCAAAATGTGGTGGTGCCGTATCGACTTTAAGGAAACGGTCGTTTGACAGACTGGTTTTACTTGGCCGAAAAATGTCATCTGGCCTTTCACTTGTCAGAGACATTTTTTGACCGAATAGCTCATTTGAAAAAATGTTGTTTGAACGAAAATAACGTTTGCGAGAAGATAGTTTGGCCAAAAATTTACTTTCCAAATAATCGTTTTCATGAAGGTCATTTGACCGAAATTGTCATTAGGCCGAATCGTTTGGCCGAATAGGTCATATGGTCGAAAATATCAATTGGGCTAACGGAGCATACGTCCTGTTTGCTGAATGGGTAATATAAAAAAATTAAAATTGAATGTAAAAATTTTGGCCAAAGGGGACCTGATTTCCAAATAAAATGAAATTTTCTCTCTCGGCCGATTTTATATTTTCGGTCAAATGAATTTCGGCAAACGAATTAGTACGGCCAATTATCCTTTCGTTGTATACGCATTTGCACAAATCGTTTTCAACCTGATAATCGTGTTTCGGCTAAACGTCTATTTAGTAAAATCAATTTATATGACTTTCGAACTACCTCGCACACAGTTCAGATCGATTTGGTTGCAGCACCCAATGTGACTGGATTTGGTCGTTATATTAGTCACAGTGGATCGAAATATGACAAGCATCATGTAACGTGTTATTAAGTTGGCGCGCTCTGGTCAAATGAGGACTTCTGGTCAAACGACTCTTCCATCAGAAAGCTTCCTGGAGTGGAACTGGATGTTTACGTAAGGTACAGGTATGACAAGACGCTGTTTTCGCAGCCAATATCTCTAAAGCAAATTTTATAAGGTATTTGTTTTGTTTGATTTTACATCTGATTTTATTTCATAGGATCTAGAATGTCAGCAAGCCCATTGTGCGAGATGTGGATGACACCCACCCGGTAAAGCACAATCAGAGTTTTATACAGAGCAAATCTCGTTCTGTCTGTATGTTTCGAGACTTGTTGGCGACGCAATCCGTAGAAGGTCCTACTGCGATCAAAACACCATTGTCACACGTCAAAAAAAGTTCGTTCATCCAGTCACCAAGAATCCCCTAGATACGCTTCTCTACATGGCTTTCAGGCAGTCTTGTCTTTACAGCAAATTGCTCTTGAGTCTTTGCAGGAGCAATGAACATAGCGACACTGGCACCGGCGCTGTCTCTGTATTTCCTTTTGAACTGCAGAAAAAGCGGGTCATTTGGCATAATTTCGAACTGTGAAAGCGAAAGGATAATTCATGCATTGTTTAGCGTAGATAAAGGTAAAGCCTGAGGCTGTTTCTGATAAATTGACTGATGGTAGACGTTTTCCGGAAGAATGAAATAACAAAACGGCATAATTACTTCCGATGGAGGGACCATATCCATCCTTTAATTTATTCGCCACATGCCCACTCTTTTAAAGTAGAGATTACATCCACCACGTTTCAATCCGGGGCCTTTAAGACTGATCAAATCTACCATTGCCTTAATACGGGCAAGAAATAACTTAAACCCAAGCAATACACTCTTGCCGCAGATGAGTTAATGAAACCAATCGTCAACAATATGAGTTACTGCAACCAAATCAATCTGAATTCAGCGCTACTCGGGAAGAGAATACATCTATCATTGATTTATTCTGACAAGCGCCTACTTATAGCAGAAGGAGTCACATCCACCATTACCATAACCAAGAAGCTAACCCTTTAAAGAAGGGATCACATCTACCATTGCCAATTCGGGCAAGTTGTCCATTTTAAAGAACGAATCAACACTCCCATTGTCATAATCCGGGCAAGCGCCTACTTGGAAGGAATCTCATCCACTATTATCATAATCCGGCAAGCGCCTTCTTTAAAGAAAGAATCTCATCCATCATTATCATAATCCGGGCAAGCGCCTACTTGTGCTAGGTGGACTCACATCCTCCATTTCCCTCAATCTGGGCGCCTTCTTTTAAAGAAGGAATTCCATCCACTATTGTCATCATAATCCGGGCAAGCAAGCGCCTTCTTTAAAGAAAGAATCTTATCCATCATTGTCATAATCCGGCAAGCGCCTACTTAAAGAAGGATCACATCCTCCATGACTCATAATCCGGCATCCGCCTACTTTAAAAGAAGGGATCATGTATCCACCATTGTTCACCATAATCCAGGCAAGCGCCTCTTTAAAGAGAAAAAGAATCTCATCCAATACCATAATCGCAAGCCACTTTTAAAGTTAGTGGGATCGTAATTCACTATGACCTTAATCCGCATCCGCCTACTTTTAAAGAAGAGGTCATATCCTCCATTGCCATAATTCGGAACAAGCACCCATTTTATAAAGGGATCATCCTCCATTGCCATAATCCGCCAACGCCTACTTCTTTACTGAACACCAAATTGAAAACTTTTTCGCTGCTGTCGATGATACCGTGGGCATCGAAACTGTACACTGCTAACCTTCTGTATATGAAAAGCTAATAGAAAGAACGAATGTAAATAAACGTTTTGTCATTGACATTAGGCGCATGAAGGCTTTTTACTAGCGTTTCCACATTTACTCATTAAAAACCATGAAAAAGGATACAATGAATTAAATCAACTACCCGACTCGAACTGTCCACCGTGGATTTAATTTTGAACAGATCAAAACTGCACAGCTATTTCTTGACCAAATATTTAAAATTGAACAACTTGATTAACGTAAACCACCACTGTAAGCATAGTTCGATATGCACCCTTGGAGAAGGATCTGCTCGACGAGCATTCCGCTTATCTTATGTAATGATTTTGTACTCAGTAATTAAAATAAAATACTTCGTAATTATGCTGTACCTGAAAATAAGATGGCGGTGTCAAATTCGCGTTTGGTGGTGGAGATTTGTTTTTACTTTTTGTGGCTTTAACTTCAAAGCCTTCTTTCAAATTGTCTCCTAAAAGCTTACTGTCAAGTATCTGAACAGAATAAGATTAATTTTATTCACATTAATACCTTAACCTCTTAATTTAATATTGATATTCACGAGGGATTTGATTTCGGTGCTGGTACGGATTATCCCACGGTAGCAAATCAAAACCTGATTTTTGATAAAGTTTTATAACGAAATAAGTAATCAGTTGAATGTCATCATGTGGATTTAGAAATCAACAGCAAAACTGAAATCAAAATAAGCAATTCAACGGAGATCAAAATTTGATAACAAATACATTTCCAATTTGATGTCGATATTAAAATGTGGCTTCTCACGGCGATGCCGACTTTGCTCGGGTAGTGATCCAAGTCCATGTGTTGGATATTTTTGCAAATAGGGGGGATAGAAAGATTTCGAAGATCTGTTATTCCTTGGAACAAATTTGACGACTGTATTCAATGGAGGCACCAATGTTGTATTGTTAACTCGAGGGTTAATAGATGATAAATATCTTATGTCGTTCCAGTTATACTCTTTACAAACCTTGACTGAAGAATCTGAATCTGTTTTCGATATTTTTTTCAAGTTTCTACACCAAAGCACGTGTTCCAAGGATTGATTGCAATTGGCGAGAGTTCACAACGGTATTAGAAGTACTCCAGCAAGTGCTCCAAATTTTGATATGAATGCATACAGCCAAGAACAATACCCAAACAATGAGGCTGGAATTGTTGTTTCACCAATCGTTGCTGAGAGAATGCAGAAAGAGCTGTACTGTAAAAGTTTTGAGAATAGTCGTTTATAGAGTTTAAACAGACTCTGTAGGGAACCCAAACAAGAAGTTCATATAATTTACTGATAAACCAATTGTACAAGAAATTTTCAAAATTATGAATAACCCACATTGTCTGACAGTACTTCTATGGATACTAATTGAAAGCGCCCTTAATTTTCAAAAAACATCAGCCAGTTGCTCCTTGCAGTAATTTCTTTTTGAGGCATTTATTGTTCTCCTCCAGTAGCTTTTAATATGTCGCGAAACGATGTGCACAAGCAGTTGACAATAAAATGGCGAATGGGATTCCATTTCACGTATCGAATATTACACCTGCAATGTTTAGGCCAATATTCATTTATTTCTCAGATTGAGGCCAAAGTGGGCTGGGTAGCATGAAAGTTCGTTTGTTTATGTCAGCAACAAACTTAAAGTTCGTGTTCAATGGCTTGAAAACAAGTTTGTATCAAAAAATCTAATATTAACAAGAATGTACTGACTTGAATGTGCTGAATCATTCATCGCCGCAGCTGGATTCATATCGCTATCGCCGTGTAAAACTACAGCTTATTAATTGTCGGTATAGGAAGAGCCCAAACGCCGATTTTTGTCAATTTTTGAATGGCATCAACTAGTTATCTTGTTTAACTGTTGCATAAATGTAAAAATACCCATGAATAGCGTTACAAATAAGACAATAACCAGTGTTTGCTTAGCTTAGGTACTTTTGCCCCCCTTCTCAAGTACCTTTTTTAGGATCTTTTTCATGTCTGAAACACCAAACTATATCCGAACAAACTCCAAGTTTTTTGTTTGTTCATAGTTCAACAAACCTTTTGAAGAATTTCCATTCGTTTGAGCTTGTGTTAATTCGCTGATCTGTTATTGCGCCTTTTGAAGCTCACACCAGTCATTTAAAAATTAACATTCATTAAATCATTGAAGGCATCATCAGTTTTTCAAGCCTAAATTGTTGAATTTTAATAACAAACATTGTAAAGACATTATTACTATTTTTATTTTAGATTTTATGATGGTTCTCAGTGAATGAGGCTTAGGGAATAGAACCACGTAGCGTGAAATCTCTAAAATGAAGATAATCAAGGATAATGAAAATTTTAAAGGAGATCATTACTTACTGAACAAACTAGCCAGGTTTCACGCGGTGTTGAATTGAACAGTGTTTAAACCATGTAAAAACAACAAAACCACAAAATGAACTACCTGGATTTTTCTATTGATTTCCATGTTTCTTTTAAGGTTTTAAAAAATCAGTAGAGACCCAGAGAAAAAAAAAACATGCGTGTCCTAAATGATTGTCTAATGCTAGGTGTTAATTATGCATTCTAGTAACTTGTTCGAAAAATAGGGATCCTGTCTTAAAAACAAACTTGCAGAATTGTAAAATTTTGTATGATACCATGGTAGTGATACTGCATTTCTCGTCGTCACCAAGTTTTGTGGTTTGGCTAAATACTAGGGCGTGGCTGCTCACAAGGCGACAGAGGCAAGTCAGTGGAAACGCAATGAAAATCACTTAGCAAACCACGGTAGACTTGCAAATCTATAATCTTTATGTACTAATTGGCGCTTTAGTGACTCCGATATAGCCGAGTGAGCTTTCAATTTAATTAGCTTCAGCTGACGTGGTGATTGAGAGCAGGTGTCCACATTTATTCTTTCATGTTCTTTTAGACGCAATAGTTTTCAGTTCGTAAGATGCTGATAATATTCATGGGATGTTTGTTTTTTATCATGGAAGTGCTGGAATTTAATTAGTCTGTTCATCATTTCCTCACATCTCTAATTTTTTCAACGACAAAGCTAGGGAATAAGTCAAATCTAATAGTGTAAAATTTTGTCGCCATGTCGAAGGTATTAGCGCCTATAAACACATAACATTCAACTACATACATAAATGCAATTTAAAACACTCGAAATTATTAATCGTCAAATTACTTCAAAGTGCTTGAGGAACCTGCATAGAAAAGTGTGTGACCGCAAATTAAAACAATTGAGCATTGACGTCCAATTCCCCTTTTTATTTTGATATATATAAAAAGTTAACAAACTGAAACTGACTGGAAAAAATTGTAGTCCAAAACAATGCTGTGCTATACGATTTTTAGCTTGGTTGATAAACCATCAACCAATTATCATCAACCTCAACCTTTCATCTGCATGTATCATAATTCAAAATTATACGACGGTCCACCACAAATCTGGAGCAACTACGATGACACGGTTCAATTTCATTAATTCAGCTATGTATGATTCCATGTATTACCTACTGCGACATTCGTACAGAGAAGATGATAGAACTTCAATTGCAGGTTCATGTATGGCATCATCGTTAATGCTATTCATAGCCACGTTGGAGATCAGCTAGAAATTGCGACATGCCAGTGGTTGTTCCGTAATGACATGCAGTCGCATTCTTCATAGCATCAAATGGAAAAATTTCGGACATTAGTAAGTACCACATCAGATCCTCAAATCAAAGCCATATGATTTATGGATGACCCTTGGAAATATGGATCTAAGCAGAAACCTGACTGACAAGAGAGAGGAAGACATTGTCATTCTTTTTGCTTATCAGCAATGGGCGCAGCATCTCACGTCTAAGTGGTTCCAACTGTTAATAAAAAACCTGATTGATCCACCCTAGCAGTGTTTGTGCTTGTGCATTACACATGATACTTAACACTTAAGTGAGATTTTCTTAGCGTTTTTGGTCTACAAAAAGTCGTATTTTGACCACAACTTCTGATCCCATAGCCCTATCTGGTCGATTTTCAATAGGAACAATGAGAATGATTCGTTATCGAATGCAATTTATTGTATGCAAATCGACCAGAGATAGCGCCTTCAAAATATGAGCAGTTTATTTGTTTACATACGTACACATGCTAATGTCTCACACACATACATGACAGACAGATGTCATCCCAATTCGTAAGTCAATTAGTATACCAATTTCGTGGGTCCTGTCTTTTATCACAAATTGTTTTGAAGTGAATATACAGTTTTCTAAGTTATGCTTGCTGTACGAGAAAGGCAAAACGCCCAAGAAATGCAAGACAATTACACAAAGTAACCGCTGTAGATGAAACGTTGCTTGAACGAGAACAATACAATCACAGCGTAACACTACCAAATATACAAAAACAACGTGTACCCAACCACAGATGATTAATCCTTAGTGAAAGCAATAATCAGAAGCGATTTACGTCACGTGACCTCTTCTACACCATCACCGCATCTATTGAAGCCATTGTTTACAACTTGAGCAAATGAAAAGTTCATCACTAGTGTCGCAATTGCAAGGCACTATCCTATGGGTGTCCTGGACGGCGGCGTCATTCACCAGAAGCGCCCATGAAACCTACCCCATCGATAGCAAAAGTCTATGCCGTACATTTCTTCATTCTGGTATTTTTTTCATTTTATCACCCTTCTTTCACTGACATGCCAGGTGAACTAAATGGTATCATTGGTTTTATAACGTGAACAATAAACCTTCTACGCCCAATTGCAACTATCGTAGCATTGTCTATTTACCATAAGCAAGTTTTAACGTTTTCAACATGTTGAATATATTGAAGAGTCCATGTATTTATTGGAGCATTTCATTCTGAGCCATTGTAAAACAAGCACAGCTTACTATAATCCTTTAAAAGCCTAGAAACCAACAACAACTGTAGCAAGATTGGCACCAAATCAAGTACGCTTTTGACATCTGTTGCAGAAAAAAATCCCATAGAAAGCAAGAATTAGGGGATTACTTTTTTCAGAAACACGAAGATCAAACCTGTACTCTTTTTAAATATTTTGACAGCGGTATCAAGCCGTGTTAGAGTTCAAAGTACCAGAAAACACCAAACCACAAATAACGAAAGTTAGTAGTATTTGGATCAACAAAAGCAGATCAGAATTTAACTAAAGAGAATGAAAAAATCTCACTCATCATCCAGTACTAACGATATGTATGTACCGTGAGAGATTTTTTCGTAACTATTACAACAAAGATCTGGAGGCTTCCTCGGGTTCCTCCAGGAATTCCTCCGGAAGTTCTTCCAGGAATTCCTCCAGTTCCTCCGGGAATTCCTCCGGAAGTTCCCCCGAGAATTCCTCCGGAAGTTCCCCGGGAATTCCTCCGGAAGTTCCCCCGGGAATTCCTCCGGAATTTTTCCCGGGAATTCCTCCGGAAGTTCCCCCAGGAATTCCTCGGAACTTCCCGAGGAATTCCTCCGGAAGTTCCTCCAGGAATTCCTCCGGAAGTTCCTCCAGGAATTCCTCCGGAAGTTCCTTTAGGAATTCCTCTGGAAGTTCCTCCAGAAATTCCTCTGGAAGTTCCTCCAGGAATTCCTGTGGAAGTTCCCCCAGGAATTCCTCCGGAAGTTCTTCCAGGAATTCCTCCGGAAGTTCCCCGAGTAATTCCACCGGAAGTTCCCCGAGGAATTCCTCCGGAAAGTTCCCCGAGGAATTCTTCTGGAAGTTTCTCCAGAAGTTCCTCCAGGAATTCCTCCGGAAGTTCCTCCAGAAATTCCTCCAGGAATTCCTCCAGAAGTTAATCCAGGAATTTTTCCAGAAGTTCCGCCAGGAATTCCTCCAGAAGATCCTCTAGGAATTCCTCCGGAAGTTCCTCCAGGAATTCCTCAGGAAGTACCTCCAGGAATTCCTCCGGAAGATGCTCGAAGAATTCCTCAGGAAGTACCTCCAGGAATTCCTCCGGAAGTTCCTCCAGGAATTCCTCCGAAGTTCCTCCAGGAATTCCTCCGGAAGTTCCTCCAGGAATTCCTCCGAAGTTCCTCCAGGAATTCCTCCGGAAGTTCCTCCAGGAATTCCTCCGGAAGTTCCTCCAGGAATTCCTCCGGAAGTTCCTCCAGGAATTCCTCCGGAAGTTCCTCCAGGAATTCCTCCGGAAGTTCCTCCAGGAATTCCTCCGGAAGTTCCTCCAGGAATTCCTCCGAAGTTCCTCCAGGAATTCCTCCGGAAGTTCCTCCAGGAATTCCTCCGGAAGTTCCTCCAGGAATTCCTCCGAAGTTCCTCCAGGAATTCCTCCGGAAGTTCCTCCAGGAATTCCTCCGAAGTTCCTCCAGGAATTCCTCCGGAAGTTCCTCCAGGAATTCCTCCGGAAGTTCCTCCAGGAATTCCTCCGAAGTTCCTCCAGGAATTCCTCCGGAAGTTCCTCCAGGAATTCCTCCGGAAGTTCCTCCAGGAATTCCTCCGGAAGTTCCTCCAGAAATTCCTCCGAAGTTCCTCCAGGAATTCCTCCGAAGTTCCTCCAGGAATTCCTCCGAAGTTCCTCCAGGAATTCCTCCGGAAGTTCCTCCAGGAATTCCTCCGAAGTTCCTCCAGGAATTCCTCCGGAAGTTCCTCCAGGAATTCCTCCGGAAGTTCCTCCAGGAATTCCTCCGGAAGTTCCTCCAGGAATTCCTCCGGAAGTTCCTCCAGGAATTCCTCCGAAGTTCCTCCAGGAATTCCTCCGGAAGTTCCTCCAGGAATTCCTCCGGAAGTTCCTCCAGGAATTCCTCCGGAAGTTCCTCCAGGAATTCCTCCGAAGTTCCTCCAGGAATTCCTCCGGAAGTTCCTCCAGGAATTCCTCCGAAGTTCCTCCAGGAATTCCTCCGGAAGTTCCTCCAGGAATTCCTCCGGAAGTTCCTCCAGGAATTCCTCCGAAGTTCCTCCAGGAATTCCTCCGGAAGTTCCTCCAGGAATTCCTCCGGAAGTTCCTCCAGGAATTCCTCCGGAAGTTCCTCCAGGAATTCCTCCGGAAGTTCCTCCAGGAATTCCTCCGGAAGTTCCTCCAGGAATTCCTCCGGAAGTTCCTCCAGGAATTCCTCCGGAAGTTCCTCCAGGAATTCCTCCGGAAGTTCCTCCAGGAATTCCTCCGGAAGTTCCTCCAGGAATTCCTCCGGAAGTTCCTCCAGGAATTCCTCCGAAGTTCCTCCAGGAATTCCTCCGGAAGTTCCTCCAGGAATTCCTCCGGAAGTTCCTCCAGGAATTCCTCCGGAAGTTCCTCCAGGAATTCCTCCGGAAGTTCCTCCAGGAATTCCTCCGAAAGCTCCTCCAGAAATTCCTCAGGAAGTTCCTCCAGGAATTCCTCCTGAAGTTCCTCCAGGAATTCCTCCGGAAGTTTCTCCAGGAATTCCTCCGGAAGTTCCTCCAGGAATTCCTCCGGTAGTTCATCCAGGAATTCCTCCGGAAGTTCCTCCAGGAATTCTTCGAAAGTTATTCCAGGAATTCCTCCAAAAGTTCCTCCAGGAATTTCTCCTGAAGTTCCTCCAGGAATTCCCCCAGAAATTCTTCTAGGAATTTGTCCGGAAGTTCCTCCAGGAATTCCTCCTGAAGTTCCTCCAAGAATTCCTCCGGAAATTTCTCCTTTGGAAATTCCTCCGGGAATTCCTCCGGAAGTTCCTCCAGCAATTCCTCCGAAAGTTCCTCCAGGAATTCCTCCGGAAGTTCCTCCAGGAATTCCTACGGAAGTTCCTCCAGGAATTCCTCCGGAAGTTCCTCCAGGAATTCCTCCGGAAGTTCCTCCAGGAATCGCTCCGGAAGTTCCTCCAGGAATTCCTCCGGAAGTTCCTCCAGGAATTCCTCCGGAAGTTCCTCCAGGAATTCCTCCGGAAGTTCCTCCAGGAATTCCTCCGGAAGTTCCTCCAGGAATTCCTCCGGAAGTTCCTCCAGGAATTCCTCCGGAAGTTCCTCCAGGAATTCCTCCGAAAGTTCCTCCAGGAATTCCTCCGGAAGTTCCTCCAGGAATTCCTCTTCCAGGAATTCTTCTGGAAGTACCTCTAAGATTTTTCCAGACAAATTCTATTCAATTTCCTCCAGTAACTCATCAGGAAGCTTCTTCAAGAATTCTTCGGAAGTTCCTCTAAGAGTTCCTTCGGATGTTTCTTCAGGAGTTCTTCCGGATGTTTCTCCAGGAGATCCTCAAGGAATTCGTTCTTAAGTTTCTCTACACCCAACTAGCGGATGGCAAATTTTAAAACAGCTCTGCGTAAGAACCTTACAGAAACTGTATAATAATTGGGCATATACAATTTCGGAAGATTTTAATGCAATTGTTGTATCGAAATAATACAGATTTGTATTATTTTAATACAATATTTGTATAAAAATCTAACAGAATTGTATATGCCCAGATTTTATACAATAATTGTCAGATTTGTTTTTTTGGGGTGTAGGTATTCTACCCTGAATTCCTCCATGGCCGAGCGGTTAGCGACGGTAATCGTCTAGACGCATGGGTTAAGAAGTGTGTGTTCAATTTCCGCCCCGATAAGAAGGGAACTTTTCGTGATCGAAAAATTCTCTACCGGTACACTGTGTTTCCTATCTGTTGTCTGAGTGTTGAGTGTTCAGCCTGTACGATCTCTTATCGAAGTTGGTATCCCCGTCCATATTTTTGATGTTCCAATAGAATTCTTCAGGAAATTTATTCAAGAATATCATCACTTTCAAAACCTTCACATGCCAGATTTGTTTCCATTTGCTTGAATAATTCTCGAGCTATGATGAAATTAGTATTCCATTTGAATGCAAGCTCCCCTTTCGAAAGAGGGGAGGGGTCTTAAAGCATCTTCAGAACCTTCCTCGGCCCCAAAAATCTCTGCATACAAACTTTCACGCCAATCGGATCAGTAGTTTCCGAGTCTATAAGGGTCAGACATATAGAAATGCATTTTTATGTATAAAGATTGCGAAAAAAGATTCTGGTGCCGGAGAGACTTGAACCCACACTATGCTATTACGTACACGGACGTATCACCAATTTTACAACAGCTGCCCTTGCGAGAAGTTGTTCCATAACCAGCTGATAATGTGATATAAGTCAATTCACCGTATCCTTCGAATTTGCTTTGGTAACATTTTACAGCTTTTCTTTCTACCCAAATATATGTATCAGAAATTTACAACAGTCGGTTGCGTTTGAATCACAAACATGTGCTTCTATTTGTCGTATTGAGGCGGGTTTCCTTCTGCAACAACAATTGAGGCTCATTTGCCACCGTGCAAAGCAGATTCGGCGGCGGCGGCGTAAGAAAATCAGTGGCGGGAGCGGCATGACGCGGCGGTTAGTGCTTTCTAAGAACTTTCACAGTTAGAAACAATTATTTATTTATCATCAGACTAAGGCCGGAGTGGCCTGTGCTGCACATAAAAGACTTCTCCATTCAGCTCGGTTGCAACCAACCATAGATGGTACGCAGCACTTTCCTTTCGAAAACTCCCAGTGCGCGTTGGTCCTCCACGAGCATCGTCCAGGTCTCGTGTCCGTAGAGAACTACCGCTCTTATAAGCGTTTTGTAGATAGTCAGTTTGGTACGGCGGCGAACTCTATTCGATCGAAGCGTCTTGCGGAGTCCAAAGTACGTACGATTTCCAGCCACTATGCGTCTCCGAATTTCTCTGCTGGTATCGTTATCGGCGGTCACCAGTGAGCCCAAGTACACTAATTCTTCAACCACCTCGATTTCGTCACCACCGATAGAAACTCGTGGTGGGTGGCTCACATTGACCTCTCTTGAGCCTCTTCCTATCATGTACTTCGTCTTCGACGTGTTGATGACTAGTCCAATCCGTTTAGCTTCGCTTTTCAGTCTGATGTAGGCTTCCTCCATCTTCTCAAAGTTACGTGCCATGATATCAATGTCGTCGGCGAAACCAAATAACTGGACGGACTTCGTGAAAATCGTACCACTCGTGTCAATCCCTGCCCTTCGTATTACTCCCTCCAAAGCGATGTTGAATAGCAGACACGAAAGACCATCACCTTGCCGTAACCCTCTACGGGTTTCGAAGGGACTCGAGAATGCCCCTGAAACTCGAACTACGCACATCACCCGATCCATCGTCGCCTTGATCAACCGTATCAGTTTATCCGGAAATCCGTTTTCGTGCATTAGCTGCCATAGCTGGTCCCACAGTTAGAAACAACGAGGTTATTTAACCACATTTGAGTTCGTATTTCATGCGGCTTACACGATAATACGTTTATGCCTAGGAAGTCGAAACAATTTGCAATCCAAAAATCTCCTTGACCAGATCAAAAATCAAATCCTGGTTTTGATTTGTAGTCGCACATCTTACCGCTTAGCAAAGAAACATCCGCTTTGTGCTTGCACATGGACGTGAGTTCTCTGAAATGGGTTGTTTCAAATCTTTAATGTTTCCAATAATTTGTTTTACTGTTAAAAATCCATAAATAATCCATTAAGGCGAAATTGTGTCTTTCTCGAGCATTATTTTGGTCAGAACTTGCGATTTTAAAGGCAAACAAACTTGTTGCGGGCAAATCGATTAAGGGTAAGTGTCCAAATATTGGGTAAGTTTCTTTGTACGCATGCATACATACACACAGTTATATAGCAACTTGATACTCAAGCAGACCGAATGAAATAAGGAGCCGTACTTCAAGAAATTCTTATTTTCAGTATAACCGAATTCTCCATCCAATGTCACGTGTTTTGACCATATTGATTACAGCGAACTGTTAAGTGTGTACACAAAACACTCAAAATCACATCGACTCGATTCCTGGAACTAAACCGTACGATGATGACATTTAATCTCAGAATAGCACAACTGATCTAAATAAATCCCTCTATCAAAAATAGAAATAAACCTGTTGTAGTCGTTACCCCCTCTTAAACACTTTAAAGCAGCCCGTGAAATGCATCCTCCTTGACTCCACCACACGCGGACACAATACGGCAACCACGATGAACATCTTGGCTCCATTCAAAGTCCATCGCCATTCAACTCCAGCATTCCAACTATGCGTGGGGAAGGAACTCCCACGCAAAACAGCATATCGAACACCGCCCGTCACTTCCTGCCCCGAGCGACCCACAATTTCATCCATGAAGTGTGAAATGCGTGCCACTGTCTTCTCCTGTGTTCACTCTTCGGATGATGATGGAATGATAATTAAATTTTCATCATCCCTTGCGGTGGTATTCGCCGCCTGCTAACTCGTTCACCAGGAAATGTTTTCCTCCGCGAAGGGAGGGGTCGGTTGCATGATTGACAGGGAAATTCTCTTTCTAAATAAGAACAGCACGCGACAAATGCGTATTAATGGTGCTGAATCGTTGGAGCTGGCAGTCCAATCGATACGAGTGGGTTGTGTAGTAATTAAAGCATCACACACAATTACTTTAAACTGACCAACAAATTATAAAATTGTTTCACTTACTTAGGCGCTGAGGTAATTTGGTTATCCTATTACTGTTTTATGCGAAGGATATGACACGAATTGGGAAGCAACAGCACTGCAGTCACAATTTTTCACTCAAGAACACAATTTTCACAGCAAATTCCGCACCAGAATCGCGTCGTAGGAAGAACGGTGCTTCCTCTCCGCACGCGAATTATCACACGAATGGAAAACGATGACCGACCTCGTCTTCGTCGTCGTCGCAAGCGAGCACGCGACCGACCACACCAACCAAAGGATGCTGTGTCCTTTGCAGTTAATGAAGACACTAACACCACGAATGGAAGGATGCAGGATAATAGCTGGTGGGGCCGTTCGCTTTCCACGTTTTTCCGGCTTTCCGCTTGTGTGAGTGAGTGTTGAGATAGGTAATAGGAAGCACGGGAGCGGTTGAATAATCTTTTCGGTAGGTCATGTGAGGAGATGGAGGGCATGTTTGTTGATAATTTCACGTTTTCCTGTTAAACAATTAGTTTATTCCTTGTTGGATTTATTTGCATATAATCTAAAAGCGGTCATTTGTTTTCTAGAATCTATATGTAACGCCTTACAAAAAAATTATTTATAACAATTGTTCAAGGACTTTCTAATGTCGTATGAACTATCATTGGCAAGCATGACCGTAGTCTAAAGCCAATATTTTCCTTTGCATTTGTTTATAAAGGAAGATGCTATGCATACGATAGAACATCGGTTTTTCTGCTGAACGTGTGGGATTTCGGAATAAATGCGCATGTCTCACGGATGCTGGATAAAATTGACAGTTCAGATAAATGTGTACAGAGTGAGTCATAAAAGGTGGCGCGTTCCACCTGACCATATTTCTATTTTACGCTTGCTGTGATGTAGCGGAATGCGGAATAAGGAATAAGAAATGGGGAATAAGGGACAACAAATAGGGAATAAGGAATAAGATATAAACAGTATGTAATAAGGAATAAACAATAAGTATTATTGTTATTTTCTCAGACTAAGGCCGGAGTAGAGTGCAGTGCTTAAAAGTCTTATCCATTCAGCTCGGTTCGAGGCTGCACATCGCCAACCACGCAGTCTGCGGTGGGTTCGCAAATCGTCTTCCACCTGATCAATCCACCCTGCTTGCTACGCAACTCAGACCGTTGTCGAGAACCATATTCACCGACATTCTGGCTACGAGCACGGCCTATCGCAGTCCTCCGATTTTCGCGGTGTGAACGATGGAAGGTTATCCCAACAGTTGATGCAACTCGTGGTTCTTTCGAATCCTCCACGTCCTGTCCGCCATGTGCATCCCACCACCCTAGAAGCAAGCATGATCCACATGGGTTACTGCAACTAATGTGTGACCAGATTCGATTACAATCAAGTTGCTGCAACCATTTTTGATTTGTGCTGCTCGGGAATAGATAGTACGCAGCAGTACGCGTTGATCCTCCACAGTTATTAATTGCGAGGTTTATAAAATATAAAAAATATTTAAGAGATTGAAAACGAATCTAGAAAGTAGAAATAAGAAAAAAAGAAAAAAAGAGGAAGAAATGAGAGGGGAAATAAAAAAAGGTAATTAAAATGAGAGAAGGAAAAAAAGGTAAAAAATGATCGAAGAAAACTGAAAGTAGAATGAAGATTTGTTCCTTGTACAACGTACGAAGAAGAAAAAAGAAGAAAAAAAAGAAAGTGAAAAAGGTGAGAAGAACAAGGAAAGACTTTTTCGATTACTTTACTACAGAGAGCTCGAATTACTGAAATTCGGAACAAGGTAGAATTATAATCAAGAAGGAGAAAAGCAAATAGAAGAAAGAGGAAAAAATATTGAAAGGATAGAAATAAGAGAAAGAAGAAAGAAGATAGTTAGGAAAAGAATAAAAAGGAAGAAGGAGAAGAGAAAGAATAAAGGAAAGAAAGAAAAAAACAGCAGATAAAAGGTTAAAAAAGGAGATTAGGGAAAATATTAAAAAAAAAAAAGGGCAAACGAAAGAGAAATAAAAGGAAAAAAGAAAAATGAAGGAAAAGAAAGCAATTATGGAGAAAAAAAGAAAAAAGAAGAGAGACGAAGAAGGATAGAAGATAGGATTGAAGAAAGAAGTAATGAGAAAGTAGATAGAGAGAAGATAGATTAAAACGAAAAACAAATTTAAGAAGAAATGATAACGAAGAGAGAAGAAAGGATTCTCATTCCTCAAAAAGATAAGAAAAGAGGAGTAAGAAAACAGAAAGAAATAAGAAAAGAGAAATGAGAAACACGAAAGATATAAGAACAGAGAAATAAAAAAGAATGGAAAGAGAAAAAAAGATTTCTAATGAGAAAAGGAATATGAATAATGAAGAAAAAAGAAAAAAGGCGAAAGAGATGAAAAAAGTTACAAAAGAAGCATCAGAGAAGAAGGAAGAGAGAAAATAAAAAGAATAAAGATAAATAAAAAGGAAGGAAGGAGAAGGAAGACTGAAATAAATAAAAACGAGTGATTTACAGATAGAAGCATGAAGAAGAAAGTAGAAAAAATAATGAAGCATGATGGAAGAAAGAAATAAAAAAGACAGAAAAGAAGAAAAAGAAAGAAGAAGAAATCAAATAGAAGAAGGAAGAAAAAAGAAAAAGATAAGAAGAAGAAGAAAAATTAAAGAAGGAAGTAGAAAGAAGAAAGAATAAAGAAGAATGAAAAATAAAAAAGGAAATTAAAAAAGAAAAGAAGGAAGAGGAATAAAAGAAGAAAGAAAAAACAAAAAGAAGCAGGGAAGAAAGAAGAGAAATGGAGAAAACATAATTAGGAAAGAAGAAGAATGGAAGAAGGGAGAAAAAAGAATACAAAGAATACAAAAAAAATAAAAAAGAAGAAAACAGAAAGAATAATAAAGAAATAATAATATAGAACTAAGAAGAAGAAAGATTATTGGAGAGAAAAAAACAAAAACAAATAAAGAAGGAGAAAAAGGATAAAAAGGTGAAAGAAGCAGAATGAAAAAAGTATGAAGAAAAAAGTGTGTAATGAGAGTAAAGAAAGGTGAAAACGAAAAAAGAGTACAGGAGGAAAATGAAAGAAGACAGAAAAATAGAAAATAAGGAGAGAACGAAAATAAAAGAAAGAAGAATGAATAAAAAATAGTGAAAAATGAAGAATAAAGAAGAAAGAGAAAAGAAAGGGAAGAAAAGAAAGCAGAAAGTAGAAAAACCGAAGAGAAAAGAAGAAAGAGAATAAAGTAAGACGAAATGGTAAGGTAGAAGACAGAAAGAAGAAAGATTGAGGAAGAAAGAACAATGAAGATTAAGAAAAGGAAGAAGATAAAAAATGAAAGAAGAAAGAATGAGAAAGAAATAAGAAAAAAAGTAAGAAGAAATTAAAAAGCATGAAGAAAGAAAAATGGTGGAAGATGAAATGAAAAATGTAAGAAAAAAAATTGGTGAGAGCCAAGAAACAAGAAACAAGAAACAAGAAACAAGAAACAAGAAACAAGAAACAAGAAACAAGAAACAAGAAACAAGAAACAAGAAACAAGAAACAAGAAACAAGAAACAAGAAACAAGAAACAAGAAACAAGAAACAAGAAACAAGAAACAAGAAACAAGAAACAAGAAACAAGAAACAAGAAACAAGAAACAAGAAACAAGAAACAAGAAACAAGAAACAAGAAACAAGAAACAAGAAACAAGAAACAAGAAACAAGAAACAAGAAACAAGAAACAAGAAACAAGAAACAAGAAACAAGAAACAAGAAACAAGAAACAAGAAACAAGAAACAAGAAACAAGAAACAAGAAACAAGAAACAAGAAACAAGAAACAAGAAACAAGAAACAAGAAACAAGAAACAAGAAATAAGAAACAAGAAACAAGAAACAAGAAACAAGAAACAAGAAACAAGAAACAAGAAACAAGAAACAAGAAACAAGAAACAAGAAACAAGAAACAAGAAACAAGAAACAAGAAACAAGAAACAAGAAACAAGAAACAAGAAACAAGAAACAAGAAACAAGAAACAAGAAACAAGAAACAAGAAACATGAAATTGGATAAAAGAAACAAGACTCTAGAAAAAAGTAACAAGAAACAAGAAACATGATAGAAGAAACAGGAAATAAGAAATAAGAAATAAGAAATAAGAAATAAGAAATAAGAAATAAGAAATAAGAAATAAGAAACAAGAAACAAGAAACAAGAAACAAGAAACAAGAAACAAGAAACAAGAAACAAGAAACAAGAAACAAGAAACAAGAAACAAGAAACAAGAAACAAGAAACAAGAAACAAGAAACAAGAAACAAGAAACAAGAAACAAGAAACAAGAAACAAGAAACAAGAAACAAGAAACAAGAAACAAGAAACAAGAAACAAGAAACAAGAAACAAGAAACAAGAAACAAGAAACAAGAAACAAGAAACAAGAAACAAGAAACAAGAAACAAGAAACAAGAAACAAGAAACAAGAAATAAGAAACAAGAAACAAGAAACAAGAAACAAGAAACAAGAAACAAGAAACAAGAAACAAGAAACAAGAACAAGAAACAAGAAACAAGAAACAAGAAACAAGAAACAAGAAACAAGAAATAAGAAACAAGAAACAAGAAACAAGAAACAAGAAACAAGAAACAAGAAACAAGAAACAAGAGAAACAAGAAACAAGAAACAAGAAACAAGAAACAAGAAACAAGAAACAAGAAACAAGAAACAAGAAACAAGAAACAAGAAACAAGAAACAAGAAACAAGAAACAAGAAACAAGAAACAAGAAACAAGAAACAAGAAACAAGAAACAAGAAACAAGAAACAAGAAACAAGAAACAAGAAACAAGAAACAAGAAACAAGAAACAAGAAAAAAAAAACAAAAAAAAAGAAACAAGAAACAAGAAACAAGAAAAAAGAAACAAGAAACAAGAAACAAGAAACAAGAAACAAGAAACAAGAAACAAGAAACAAGAAACAAGAAACAAGAAACAAGAAACAAGAAACAAGAAACAAGAAACAAGAAACAAGAAACAAGAAACAAGAAACAAGAAACAAGAAACAAGAAACAAGAAACAAGAAACAAGAAACAAGAAACAAGAAACAAGAAACAAGAAACAAGAAATAAGAAACAAGAAACAAGAAACAAGAAACAAGAAACAAGAAACAAGAAACAAGAAACAAGAAACAAGAAACAAGAAACAAGAAACAAGAAACAAGAAACAAGAAACAAGAAACAAGAAACAAGAAAAAAGAAACAAGAAACAAGAAACAAGAAACAAGAAACAAGAAACAAGAAACAAGAAACAAGAAACAAGAAACAAGAAACAAGAAACAAGAAACAAGAAACAAGAAACAAGAAACAAGAAACAAGAAACAAGAAACAAGAAACAAGAAACAAGAAATAAGAAACAAGAAACAAGAAACAAGAAACAAGAAACAAGAAACAAGAAACAAGAAACAAGAAACAAGAAACAAGAAACAAGAAACAAGAAATAAGAAACAAGAAACAAGAAACAAGAAACAAGAACAAGAAACAAGAAACAAGAAACAAGAAACAAGAAACAAGAATCAAGAAACAAGAAACAAGAAACAAGAAACAAGAAACAAGAAACAAGAAACAAGAAACAAGAAACAAGAAACAAGAAACAAGAACAAGGAACAAGAAACAAGAAACAAGAAACAAGAAACCAGAAACAAGAAACAAGAAACAAGAAACAAGAAACAAGAAACAAGAAACAAGAAACAAGAAACAAGAAACAAGAAACAAGAAACAAGAAACAAGAAACAAGAAACAAGAAACAAGAAACAAGAAACAAGAAACAAGAAACAAGAAACAAGAAACAAGAAACAAGAAACAAGAAACAAGAAACAAGAAACAAGAAACAAGAAACAAGAAACAAGAAACAAGAAACAAGAAACAAAAACAAGAAACAAGAAACAAGAAACAAGAAACAAGAAACAAGAAACAAGAAACAAGAAACAAGAAACAAGAAACAAGAAACAAGAAACAAGAAACAAGAAACAAGAAACAAGAAACAAGAAACAAGAAACAAGAAACAAGAAACAAGAAACAAGAAACAAGAAACAAGAAACAAGAAACAAGAAACAAGAAACAAGAAACAAGAAACAAGAAACAAGAAACAAGAAACAAGAAACAAGAAACAAGAAACAAGAAACAAGAAACAAGAAACAAGAAACAAGAAACAAGTAACAAGAAACAAGAAACAAGAAACAAGAAACAAGAAACAAGAAACAAGTAACAAGAAACGAGAAACAAAAATAAGAGATAATTAACGAGAGATAATTAATAAAAAAGAAAGAGGAAGAAGGAATAACATAAAAGAATAAAAAAAGAAGAAAAAAGAAGAAAGAAGAATGAATTAAAAAGACGGAGGAAGATGACAAATGAAAGATAAACGGAGAGAAAAAAATAGTTAAAAGAAAATATAATTAGGATGAATGAAGAAGGGAAAGGATTAAGGATTAAAAAATGCGCTGCACATCGCCAACCACGCAGTCTGTGGAGGGTCCGCAAATCGTCTTCCACCTGATCAATCCACCTTGCTCGCTACGGAACTCGTCTTCTTGTTCCCGTCGGACCGTTGTCTTGAACCATATTCACCGGCAGTCGTCCGATTTTCGCGGTGTGAACGATGGATGGTTATCAGAACAGCTGATGCAACTCGTGGTTCATTCGCCTCCTACATGTACCATCTGCCATCCACACCCCACCAATATATGGTCCGCAGCACTTTCCTTTCGAAACTTCAAGTGCGCGTTAAACCTTCATGAGCATCGTCTTGGTCTTTTGTCCGTAGAGGACTACCGGTCTAATGAGCGTTTTGTAGATTGTCAAATTGAATAAACATATGAGAGCTTGAAAATTAATATAGAAAGTTGAAGTAAAAAAAAACTAAATAAGAAAAAGAGAAATAAGAAAAGATAATCAAATCGAAAAAAAAGGAAAAAAGGGAAAAATTATTGAAGAAAAGAGAAAGAATAAAAAATAATGCAGATTTATTCCTTGTTGGAAGAACGAAGTATAAAGAAGAAAGAAAACAAAGAGAAAAAAGAAAGTGGAAAAGGTGAGAAGAACAAGGAAAGATTTTTCCGATTACTTTACCACAGTGAGTTTAATTAATAATAACAGGTAGAAATTATGAAGAAGAAAGAGAAAAGCAAATAGAAGAAAGAGGAAAAAAGGAATGAAGTAAGCATAAAAAGAAAGAAAAAAGTAAGAAAAATAAAGTAAAAGAAAGAAAGAAGAAAAAGGAGAGTAGAAAGAATAAAAGACAGGAAAAAACAGGACATAAAAGAATAAAAAAAGGAAAAAAAAATATTTAAGTTCTTTTAGTGAAATGTCTTCAACTGTCCACGACGAGTTTAGTACTTTCCAATTAATTCCACTACGCTTTTTTATCTTTGTAGATACGTATTTCGACACTGAAGACGGCCTCACAGTTGAGGTCGAAATACGTAGCTGCAAAGATAACAAAACGAAGTGGAATTAAATGAAGAAACAAGAAACAAGAAACAAGAAACGAGAAACAAAAAATAAGAGATAATTAACGAGAGATAATTAATAAAAAAAGAAAGAGGAAGAAGGAATAACATAAAAGAATAAAAAAAGAAGAAAAAATAAGAAAGAAGAATGAATAAAAAAGACGGAGGAAGATGACAAATGAAAGATAAACGGAGAGAAAAAAATAGTTAAAAGAAAAAATAATTAGGATAAATGAAGAAGGGAAAACAGAAAACAAAATTGTAATATTGGATAATAAAAAAAATATAAAATTATAAATAAAGGAGAAAAATAATGGATAGAGATGAAAAAAGAAATCAAAAATAAGAAGAGAAGGGAACAGGAAGCAAAAAAGGGAAGGAAAAGGCAAAATGAAAAAGTGCGGAAGAAGGCAAATGAAGAAGGAAAAAAAGATATGGAAACTGTAAATCTACTAGAAAAAAAATATATATAAGAGCAATACAAATTAAGCACGAACATGGAAAAAATGATGAATTCAAAAAATAGAATGGCGAAAAAGAATTACATATGCAGAAAAAGTAAAGACAAATTAATTATATGAAAGAGAAGAAGAAAAACAGAAAGAGGAAGGAATGATAAGAAGATTTTTAAAAAAATCTTGTAAGAAGATAGAAGGAAGAGAAAAGAAAAAGAGAGAGAAGAAAAAAGGTAGTGGAAAAAAGAAAGAATCAAGAAGAAAAAATAAATAAGAGATTTGTTGAGAAAATTATTTTGAGCTTTTTAGTGGAATGTCTTCCCTTGTCATAAGACGAGTTTGTACATTGCCATTTAATTCCACCACTTAATGAAAATGAATAACAAAATAAGAAAAGAAGATATAACACAAAAGAAAGAAAGAAGAAGAAAAAGAAGAAGAAAAAGAAAGATGAAAGAAAACCGAAGAAAAATATAAGAAAGAATAAAAACTCAAACAAAAATAATTGGGAAGAAAAAAAGAAAAAAAAATTGTGAAAAATAAATTGAGAAAGAAAAGAAAAACAATAGATTGACGAAAAAGAAATATGGGAGAAGGAATGAAGAAGGAAGAATGATGAAGAAAGAAAGAGAAGTAAGAAAGGAGAAAGAAAAAAAAGAAGAAAGAAGCAATAAGAAAAAAAAAGAAATTATAAAAAGGAAAGAACGAAAAACTAAGAAAGAAGAAGAAGAAAGATTTGAGAAGGTAAGTGAAAGAGGAATCCAAAAAGCAATTAGGAAGGAGAAAAATAATTGATATGGAAGGAGAAAAAAGCAAAAATAAGGAAGAAAGAAATCAGAGAAAAGAAGGAAAAGGCGTAAAGAAAAAAAGTGCATAGGAAAGCAAATGAAGAAAGAGAAGAAAAGATATAGAAACTGGAAAGCAGATAGAAAAAAAATTAAGCAAGATAATGGAAGAAAGGATGAATTGAAAAAATAGAATGACAAAAAAGAATTACATATACAGATAAAGGATAAGATAATTAGTTTGAAAGAGAGGAAGAAAAAAACAGAAAGAAAAAGGAATGATTGACAAATTAAAAACAAAAGAAAGTGAGGAAAAAAGGAGAGCTTAGCTTTAGCTTGATTGACTGTACACATCGTAGTTGCTAGTCGTGATTGTCCGAAAAACAACAAATAATGTACAGCTCATCAAATGAATAGTTTTCTCGCGACTAGAAAGCTATTCTCACTGTACATGCTTCGAAATTTCTTTAATTCAAGACCATTAACGATGCCGGCCACATCCTTACTTTAAATTAGGATACGGGGAGGAAAATTATTTCGACACGCACTGCAATAAGAAACCGAGGAATCCTCTGCATCTCCATGATCGCACTGGGAAGGAATAGTATGTTAGTTGGGAAGGAAAGCTATTGAAAATCACCTTTGTAAGCGAGGTCAAAATTGCAGTTAAGGGAGATAGATTCAGTTATTTCCATCAATTCACATTTATTTGCATTCATTTGAGTGCATTGCAGCAGTTTTTGAAAAAAAATCTGTTCTGAATTTTTTTTTTCCAGTGCGGAAAAAATGGAGAAAACAATGATGTTTTTTAATAACTCCGGAACGCAATGGCAGATTGGGCCCATTTTTAATGGTGAAAAATTAGGCAGGATTTTGCGTCGAATGCAACCTGTTGTAAGCAAATCGGATAAGGCCAAGTACAAAAAAGTATGTTTCACTTTTTTTTTGTACACACACACATACATACGGACATCACCTCAATTCGTTGAGCTAAGTAGATTGATATACAACACTATGGGTCTCTGAGCCTTCTATCAAATGTTTGATTTTGAGTGATCCTGTAGCCTTTACGTATACTTATTATACGATACAGGCAAAAAGTATAGACACATTAGGCATATGCACAAAGGGCATCATTAAAAGGAAAGACTTGAGGAAACAGAAAAGACGACGATTATCTGATAATTAGAGATAAGAGGAATGAGAAGAAAAATTTATAAAAACGAATAATTGGAGAAAAGTAATAATAAAAAGAGCTGGCAAACCGAAAAAAACTAATATGAAATCAAAAGAAGGATTAATGAGAAGAGTTAGCATAGCCGATATAAATAAAAGAAAATGAAAGAAACGTAGTGAAGAGAGAAGGTCGAAGAAATGACTCCAACCATTATAGAATTGATCAACCGAAGCAAGAAGGTTTTAGATATTTTTTTTCAATAAATATCGAGAAACGCAATTAGAGATGAAAAGAAAAAGGGTTTCCATGCGATTCCCTAAAACTTCACTGCTCTATTAATGACAGCTCATCTTTGTAAGCGATCAAATAACCCCGTGCAAATAGAATGATGAAATACATTTGTTTGATTGCATCATAGCAAAGAAAAATCCCATTCGCACTCGGATAGAGCTCAGCAATTCCAAAGAGAAACAGTTAACCTTCTTATGTACGTTTTGATATCCGAAGCCAATTTTTTTTTCAAAAAGAGCTGTTCAAATTGGAAATCTGTAAGAAAGGAATATTCGGTTCATAAGTGAATTATCAATTTATTTAGAAACAAAATTCTAATAAATCTTTTGCGTAGATAGTGAATGACCTTCATCTAATTTCTACGCTTTGCTTTCAATTCCGATTTTGGCATTGAAATGTGAAACAATGTTTCAACGTTTTAGTCCGTCATTTCGTTTACCAGCAGCTAAGCATCCAAGTTGCATCAGATGAGCAGTTGGACCACAGCGTGAAATTGCTATTTTCAAGCTCATCTCTTGAAGGTTGTTTCATTGCTGCGATAAGATGTGTGATTTTTAAAGTACTGTTCAGAATTTTATTAGACCACTGATGAAGAATTTTCAACGAATTTTCTATTTCTAATTACATTAACTTATTGGAATATGTAAAAAATACTTATTATTAAACCAACTGAAAACAAAACTTTAACTTAAGACAAAGCTTTAATATTCATACGAAGGTTAGAAAGTT